>NC_057809.1:253713509-253856737 GCF_018294505.1 Triticum aestivum | reverse complement strand
GTCCGGCGGCGCGTGTGCCCTTGAGGAGGCGTAGACGACGGAGGTGGAGCTCCTGGACAGATGGGAAGGCTAGGCGGTGGCTGTGGCCGCGGCGAACGGCGTCGGTGGCGATGGTGGCGTTCGGCCATGGCTGTGGCAAGCGAGGGGGAGAGCCAGGAAAGAGGGGGGAGAATAGAGGGGGTCGAGGCGTCTCCAGGCGCGGGGACAGGGAGGAGGTTGAGCCTCCAGCGCGAAGCAGGAGGTGGAGCCTGCGTGCGCGGCGCTTTCTCACGGCGACAACAGCAGCTTTGGGGCGAGGGGAGGAAGACGACAGGGGGGGATCGCCTGGTAGGCTGGGCCGCACAGGAGCTGGGCCGGCTGGGCTACCAGGTGAGCGCCAGGTAAGGTTTCTCTCCTCTCCGCTTTTCCTATTTTTGTTGTTTTTATTTATTTTGTTCTGTGTTGTTTTAGTTTAGTAAAATACTAAACCATTTTATAAAATCCTGAAAATAGTTATGTGGCTAGAACAAAAATATACCAAACCACATAAAATGTTCCAGCATTATTGGACATATATTATTTATATATCAAATATATATCCAATGCAAATAGTTATTTATTTAATTCAAAGGGCCAAAATAATTAACTCTGAGATACCAAAAATATTGTTTTGAGTTTTACCTCTTTGCAATATTTTCAGACACTAAGAGGAACATTTTCTTGGACTTCTTTGAGAAGATTTTAATGTTGATCATTTTTAGAAGGTTTTTGAGGCTTTAAAAATCCCTCAATTCAAATTTCATTTGAATTAAAACATGATGCTCACATGAGGTCTAGCCTAGTGCATAACAGGACCAGGGATGTGACAGGCCCACACCCTAGAAATGAGGGTGGGGGCGCGCCTGCCGCCCTAGGCGTGCCCCCTACCTCGTGGCCCCCTGGAGCTCCACCGACCTCAACTCCAACTCCATATATTCGTGTTCGGGGAGAAAAAAATCAGAAAAAAGATACATCGCGTTTTACGATACGGAGCCGCCGCCAAGCCCTAAACTCTCTCGGGACGGCTGATCTGGAGTCCGTTCGGGGCTCCGGAGAGGGGAATCCGTCGCCGTCGTCATCATCAACCATCCTCCATCACCAATTTCATGATGGTCACCACCGTGCGTGAGTAATTCCATCGTAGGCTTGCTGGACGGTGTTGGGTTGGATGAGATTTATCATGTAATCGAGTTAGTTTTGTTAGGGTTTGATCCCTAGTATCCACTATGTTCTGAGATTGATGTTGCTATAACTTTGCTATGCTTAATGCTTGTCACTAGGGCCCGAGTGCCATGATTTTAGATCTGAACCTATTATGATTTCATTAATATATGTGAGTTCTTGATCCTATCTTGCAAGTCTATAGTCACCTACTATGTGTTATGATCCGGCAACCCCGAAGTGACAATAATCGGGACCACTCCTGGTGATGACCATAGTTCGAGGAGTTCATGTATTCACCATGTGTTAATGCTTTGGTCCGGTACTCTACCAAAAGGAGGCCTTAATATCCCTTAGATTCCGCTAGGACCCCGCTGCCATGGGAGGGTAGGACAAAAGATGTCATGCAAGTTCTTTTCCATAAGCATGTATGACTATATTCAGAATACATGCCTACATTACATTGATGAATTGGAGCTAGTTCTGTATCACCCTATGTTATGACTGTTACATGATGAACCACATCCGGCATAATTCTCCATCACCGATCCAATGCCTACGAGCTTTCCATATATTATTCCTCGTTTATTTACTTTTTTGTTGCTATTGTTACAATCACTATAAAACACCAAAAATATTACTTTTTCTACCGTTACCTTTGCCACCGTTACCACTACTATCATATTACTTTGCTACTAAATACTTTGCTGCAGATATTAAGTTATCCAGGTGTGGTTGAATTGACAACTCAGCTACTAATACTTGAGAATATTCTTTGGCTCCCCTTGTGTCAAATCAATAAATTTGGGTTGATACTCTACCCTCGAAAATTGTTGTGATCCCCTATACTTGTGGGTCATCAAGACTATTTTTTGGCGCCGTTGCCGGGGAGCATAGCTCTATTCTTTGAGTCACTTGGGATTTATATCTTCTGGTCACTATGAAGAACTTGAAAGACGCGAAAACAAAAATTTACCCCCTAATGATGAGGGGAGGTAAGGAACTGCCATCTAGCTCTGGACTTGATTCACCTTCTGTTTTGAGTAAGCTTGCGACACCTACACCTGCTTCTGCTATTAATTCTGATATGTCGCATATTATCGATGATGCCACTTCTGCTATGCATGAAACTTATGATGAAACTACTTCTATTGTTGATACTACTGTGCCACTTGGTGAATTTCTTGAAGAACAACTTGCTAGGGCTAGAGAGAATGAAATTATTGAAATTGATAATATTGATGAAAGTGATGATGAAGGCTCTCCTAATAAATTTGAATTGCCTGTTGTGCCTGAGGGCAATGTTATGGATGAAGGAACTAAAAGAGACTTTCTTGCATGCAATGATAGAAGTGATCTTAAGAAATTATTAGCTAAGCTTAAACCAAAAACTCTGAATGCTAGAATGAAATATGATCCTGCTTATGCTACTTCACCTATCTTTGTCACTGATAAGGATTATGAATTATCTATTGATCCTGATATAATTACTTTGGTTGAATCTGATCATTTTTATGGCTATGAATCTGAAACTGTTGTGGCACATCTTACTAAATTAAATGATATAGCCACCCTGTTCACTAATGATGAGAGAACTCGCTACTTTTATATCCCTAAAATATTTCTGTTCTCATTAAAGGGTGATGCTAAGATATGGTTTAATTCTCTTGATCCTAATTACTTAATGCTTTGCCTAATCATCCTCTTAAGAAAACTGAAATACTTGATATCTTTTATAATGGACTAACCGACGCTTCCAGAGACCACCTGGATATTTGTGCTGGTTCTGTTTTCAGGGAAAGAACACCAGATGAAGCTGAAATTCTATTGAATAATATGTTGACAAATGAAAATAATTGGACACTTCCTGAGGCAGCTCCTAAGCCAACTCCTGAGCCTATTCCTAAACCAACTCCGAAGAAAAGGGGTGTTCTATTTCTCAGTCCTCAAGATATGCAAGAGGCAAAGAAATCCATGAAAGAAAAGGGTATTAAAGCTGAAGATGTTAATAATTTACCTCCTATTGAAGAAATACATGGTCTTAATTTACCGCCTGTTGAAGAAATATATGGTTTTAATCCATCACGTATTGAAGAAGGCCATGGTCTTGATAACCCGACACAAGTAGTAAAGGTAAATTCTCTCTATAGATATGATAAAGCTGAAATCCCTCCTACTAAGTTTGCTAGCCAATGTTTGGATGAGTTTGATAACTTTATGGTTAAGCAAGAAGACTTCAATGCTTATTTTGGTAGACAATCAAAACAAAATGCTTATATGATTGAACACTTGGGTGATTATATGTCTAGAGTTAAAGGTGAACTGAAACTGATTAGCAAAACATGCTTCTATGGTTACCACTCAAGTAGAACAATACTTAAAGTTCAGAATGATTTGCTCAACGAATTAAATAGTAAGAAAAATGATAATGTTGTTAGAGTTATGACTAAAGGTGGTAAAATGACCCAGGAACCTTTGTATCCTGAGTGCCATCCTAAGAGAATTGAGCAAGATTCTCAGAGAAATGATATTGATGCACCTAGTCCTTCTAAGAGGAAGAAAGAGAAAAATGATAGGACTTTGCATGCTTCTAGTGAACCTGTTATTGACACCCTTGAGAATTCCAATGATATCTCTATTTCTAATGCTGAAACATAATCTGGTAATGAACATGAAACTAGTGATAATGTTAATGATAATGTTCATGTTGATGCTCAACCTAGCAATGATAATGAGGTAGAAGTTGAACCTGCTGTTGATCTTGATAACCCACAATCAAAGAATCAACATTATGATAAAAGAGACATTGTTGCTAGGAAACGCGGTAAGGAAAGAGAGCCTTGGGTTCAGAAACTCATGCCTTTTCCTCCTAAGCCATCCAATTAAAAGTCTGATGAGGATTTTGAGCGCTTTGCTAAAATGATTAGACCTATCTTTTTGTGTATGTGTTGGACTGATATGCTTAAAATGAATCCTTATGCTAAGTACATGAAAGATCGGAAGCTGAAATTTCCACCATGCTTGATAATTATACTTTTAAGGGAGGAATACCAAAGAAACTTGGAGACCCCGGAGTACCAACTATACCATGCTCCACTAAAAGAAACTATGTTAAAACTGCTTTATGTGATCTTGGAGCCGGTGTTAGTGTTATGCCTCTCTCTTTATATCATATACTTGATTTGAATAAGTTGACACCTACTGAAATATCTTTGCAAATGGCTGATAAATCAACTGCTATACCTGTCGGTATTTGTGAGGATGTGCCTGTTGTGGTTCAAACGTTACTATTTTAACGGACTTTGTTATTCTTGACATTCCCGAGGACAATAGTATGTCTATTATTCTTGGAAGACCTTTTTTGAATACTGAAGGGGCTATTATTGATTGCAACAAAGGCAATGTCACTTTTCATGTTAATGGTAATGAGCATATGGTACACTTTCCGAGGAAACAACCTCAAGTCCACGGTATCAATTCTATTGGAAAAATTCCATCGATTATTTTTGGAGGTTTTGAAATTCCTCTTCCTACTATCAAGAAGAAATATGATATTCTTATTATTGGGGATGTGCATATCCCTATTGAGGTAACATAGTGTCATTCGGAATTTCTCCGGTTTCATGTTACTCGAAATGAGTTTGTTAACAAGACTTGATCAACCTTGTTAGTGGATTCCTTTTGATGAGCATGAGATTGCTGAAGTTAGAAAGCACAACCTTCTGTACCCTCCTTTTTACTTTCTGTTATTTATATTAAATAAAGCAAAATAGTTATTTCTGTCTGTTTTCTGAATTATCCTTGCAATAAAAAAGTACCCCGAAAATAAAAGTTCTCCAAATACCCTGAAATTTAAATATGATTTTTTCTAGAATATTTGAGAATATTCGGCACTGAGAACACAGCAGGGGGAGCAAGCACCTGGGCATGAGGGTCCAGGGTGCGCCCACCCCTACAGGGCGCGCCCCCTGCCTCCTGGGCCCATGGTGGCTCCCCTCCACGTATTCCTGCACCCACACACTTCTTCTTCCTCCCAAAAAAAATCACCATCCAGCTCAAGCATGAGTTCTAGCTCATTTTGCTACGATTTTCGATCTCCTTGCTCAAGGCACCTCTCACAAAACTGCTTTGGGGGATTGTTTCTTGGTATATGACTCCTCCATTGGTCCAATTAGTTTTTGTTCTAGTGTTTTATTCATTGCAAATTTGTGCTGCCTAGGTGACCATGTTCTTGAGCTTGCATGTCAAATTTATATGGTTCCAAGTAGTTCTAATGCATGATATATGCTCTAGGCACTTGTAGGAGTAGTTGCTATCAATTTTGTTGAGTTTGGTTTACTTTTATTTGAAGTTACTAAAAAATTAGAAAATTTTCAGAGGAAAAAATATGCTTAGGAAAATGTACCAAGGTGGTTCTTTAAGGAAACAAGGACCCAGGCTTGCAATGCGTGATGCTGATGATGAGCCACAAAGGGACGCTCCAGTGCGGCCTTGTGAATGGCCTTCAGAGGACTTCATGGATCAAGCTAGAATTAAGGAAGAATTTAACGCATACTTGTGTAATGCTGATCTTGTGAGCTTCGAGGCAGAAAAGTGCTGCCAGTCCCACTATCTCACTAGTTCCTTTGTGAGGAGGTTTGAATTTTCATCGTCACGCAATTCTCAAACTGTCTTGTTTGATATTTATGAAAATTCTTATACTATGGACTTAGAGGATTTTACCACTTCTTGCAAACTTCCACAATGGGGTAGTGCTAGTGAACCTCGCAAATCTGAGTTTAGAGATTTTCTTGCTAGTATAATGGTGGGGGAATCTAGAGACATAGCACAAGCTACCATGGGGAGCATTCATTTTCCTGCTATACATTATTTCGCTCTCTTCATAGGTAGGTGTATAAATGGTAAGGATGAAGCATGTCACATGTGTGTCCCTGACCTCAGTATTCTTAGGAGTGCTGTGTTAGGAGATAAATCTTATAATTTGGGAGCCATTGTTGCACATAGGTTGCATCATAATAGATTTAGTGGAGATTTCTTTGGTGGAATTTATGCAACCCATATAGCTAATTTTCTCGGTATAACCATACGTGAGGATGATATTGAGTTGCCTCATGCTTATTTGGATTATGAGGCTATGGTTCGTCATCATTTGTTGAGAGGAATGATCAGTTCCTCCAGTACTGACTAATCTTTGACAGACGACGCACCTATCACGTCGCTCTCCCTGCTTCTACCTTCTTTGACTTTCAGGCAAAGGGGAGATATTACATAACCAAAGAGGAGGCAGATGAGTATAAGAGGAGGGCTGAGATAGGTCGCCTCCAAGCTGCAGCCCACGATGCAATGACTGCTGCATCTCAGTATGACCCCAACTGCAACTTTGGATATCCTCCAGGCCATCCATCGCTATAGACCAACTTAGGCCAAAAGCCTAAGCTTGGGGGAGTATGTATTTCCCACCGACATTACATTTATGTTCACACACTCATTGCTAGATGTCGGTGCTCATACTTTTTCATTAGAATATCCATGCTAGTTTATTTCTTTTTTATGCTTTCTTCTTGTGTGTTTGATAAACCTTAAGAAAAACAAAAAAAATAGTAGTAGCTTTTAGCTATTTTATTTTATTGCTGTAGTAGTAATAACTAAAAAGACAACTCAAAAAGATTTCCCTTTCTTCTTTTGCTTGTTGGGAGCTTTCCTGTGTAAATAGTTTCATTTCTTTTCTTTTCTTTGGGGGTCGATAGGAGAAGACCATGATTAAATTGTTGAAGTGACTCCTATATGCATTATTGTTGATTTAACCAAGAGTCCATATTGCCTTGTCTTCTCCTGTTTATTGAATGCTTGCAGATTCCAGCTTAGTCCAATGCACGTGCACTGTTATTATTATTCACATCATCCGGTCATGCAAGTGAAAGGCAATTATGATGATATATGATGGACTGATTGAGATGGGAGAAGCTGGTATGAACTCGACCTCTCTTGTTTTCTTAAATATGATTAGTTCATCGTTCCTGATTCAGCCTATTATGAATAAACATGTTTGCAATGACAATTAGAGATTATAGTTGCTTATGACATGCTTAATTAGCTAGGAGCTTATAATGGTTTACCTTGCGTGCCAACATGCTATTAAAATGGTTGTGATGTGGTATGATAGGGTGGTATCCTCTTTTGAAAGATTCAAGTGGCTTGACTTGGCACATGTTCACGCATGTAGTTGAAACAAAATCAACATAGCATGTAGGTTATTTATGTTCATGGTGCATTATATCCTACTCATGCTTGCATTCGGTGTTGATTAATTTTAATGCATATTCATGACTGTTGTCGCTCTCTAGTTGGTCGCTTCCCAATCTTTTTCTAGCCTTCACATGTACTAAGCAGGAATACTGCTTGTGCATCCAATCCCATAAACCCCAAAGTTGTTCCACATGAGTCCACCATACCTACCTATATACGGTATCCGCTTACCGTTCCAAGTAAATTTGTATGTGCCAAACTCTAAACCTTCAAATAAACATTCTGTTTTGTATGCTCGAATAGCTCATGTATCAACTAGGGTTGTCCGTATCTTCCATGTTAGGCGGGTTATTCTCAAGAGGAGTGGACTCCGCTCCTCACTCACGAGAAAATGGCTGGTCACTAGGATGCCCAGTCCCATGCTTTATGCAAATCAAATCAAAATAATTGCAAACAAAACTCCCCTGGGACTGTTGTTAGTTGGGGGCACTCGTTGTTTCGAGCAAGCCATGGATTGATGCTTGTTGGTGGAGGGGGAGTATAAACTTTACCATTCTATTTGGGAACCGCCTATAATGTGTGTAGCATGGAAGATATCGCCATCTCTTGGTTGTTATGTTGACAATGAAAGTATGCCACTCAAAATATTATTTATCTTTGCTTTAAAATCGAGCTCGGGCACCTCTACAAATCCCTTCTTCCCTCTGCGAAGGGCCTATCTATTTACTTCTATGTTGAGTCATCACCCTCTTATTAAAAAGCACCAGTTGGAGAGCACCGCCGTCATTTGCATCCATTACTATTAATTCATATTGGGTATGACTTGACTGGATCTCTTTTACCATGAATTATAATGTCTACTCAGTCCTTGATCTTTAAAGGTGATCTGCATTTATGTTTTGCGGTTTCAGAAAAGGCTAGCGAGATACCATTCTCTTATATCATATCATGATTGTTTTGAGAAAGTGTTGTCAGCCGAGATTTATTATTATTTCTCACTAGTTGATTATGCCATTGATATGAGTAAACATGAGACCTAAGTGTTATTGTGAATGTGGTTAGTTCACAATCCTTGCTGAAAAACTTGAATGCTGGCTTTACATATTTACAACAACAAGAGCAAACAGACTTTGTAAAAGTTCTTCTTTATCACTTTCAGTTTGTTAAATGAATTGCATGAGGACAAACAAAGGTTTAAGCGGGGGAGTTGATACATCTCCGTCGTATCTACTTTTCCAAACACTTTTGCCCTTGTTTTGGACTCTAACTTGCATGATTTGAATGGAACTAACCCGGATTGACGCTGTTTTCAGCAGAATTGCCATGGTGTTATTTATGTGCAGAAACAAAAGTTCTCAGAATGACCTGAAACTCCATAGAGATTATTTTTGGAAATAATAAAAAATACTGGCAAAGAATCAAGGCCAGGGGGGCCACACCCTAGCCACGAGGGTGGGGGCATGCCCCCTGCCTCGTGGGCCCCCTCGAGCTCCACTGACCTCAACTCCAACTCCATATATTCGTGTTCGGGGAGAAAAAAATCAAAAAAAAAGATTCATCACATTTTACAATATGGAGCCGCCGCCAAGACCTAAACTCTCTCGGGAGGGCTGATCTGGAGTCCGTTCGGGGCTCCGGAGAGGGGAATCCATCGTCGTCGTCATCATCAACCATCCTCCATCACCAATTTCATGATGCTCACTGCCGTGCGTGAGTAATTCCATCGTAGGCTTGCTGGACGGTGATGGGTTGGATGAGATTTATCATGTAATCGAGTTAGTTTTGTTAGGGTTTGATCTCTAGTATCCACTATGTTCTGAGATTGATATTGCTATGACTTTGCTATGCTTAATGCTTGTCACTAGGGCCCGAGTGCCATGATTTCAGATCTGAACCTATTATGTTTTCATGAATATATGTGTGTTCTTGATCCTATCTTGCAAGTCTATAGTCACCTAATATGTGTTATGATCCGGCAACCCCGAAGTGACAATAATCGAGACCACTCCCGATGATGACCATAGTTTGAGGAGTTCATGTATTCACCATCTGTTAATTCTTTGTTCCGGTACTCTATTAAAAGGAGGCCTTAATATCCCTTAGTTTCCGCTAGGACCCCGCTGCCACGGGAGGGTAGGACAAAAGATGTCATGCAAGTTCTTTTCCATAAGCACGTATGACTATATTCGGAATACATGCCTACATTACATTGATGAATTGGAGCTAGTTCTATATCACCCTATGTTATGACTGTTACATGATGAATCACATCCGGCATAATTCTCCGTCACTGATCCAATGCCTACGAGCTTTCCATTTATTGTTCTTCGTTTATTTACTTTTCTGTTGATATTGTTACATTCACTATAAAACACCAAAAATATTACTTTTGCTACCGTTACCTTTGCCACCGTTACCACTACTATCATATTACTTTTCTACTAAATACCTTGCTACAGATATTAAGTTATCCAGGTGTGGTTGAATTGACAACTCAGCTGCTAATACTTGAGAATATTCTTTGGCTCCCCTTGTGTCAAATCAATAAATTTGGGTTGAATACTCTACCCTCGAAAACTGTTGCGATCCCCTATACTTGTGGGTTATCAGTGGACCGCAAGGCATCTCTGCACGTTAGAGAGCAAGAGATCTCCCTCCGAG
Organism: Triticum aestivum; assembly: GCF_018294505.1. NCBI lineage: Eukaryota > Viridiplantae > Streptophyta > Magnoliopsida > Poales > Poaceae > Triticum > Triticum aestivum. The sequence goes on along the minus strand of NC_057809.1, from coordinate 253,846,651 downwards.
AGGAGAAACTCGAATCCACTCTCCGTGCCAAGGATGAAGATCTGGAGGCTCTTGTGTAGCAACACACCAAGGAATTGGAGGACAAGCATAAAGCTGCCCTGGATACCCTTGCCGTTTATTCTACTACTCAGTTGAAGAAGCTTACTGAAGATCTAGCCGTCGTGTCCGCAGCCAAGACTAATCTCGACCGGCAGGTTGTTAAGCTGAATGAGGCCTTGCCGGGAGCATCAAGGAGGTGGAGGCACTCAAAGAAGAAGCACGCACTACAAGAAAAAGACACATCCGTGACTTTTTGGGTTGAACGGAAAAAAATTATGCCATGCTTATGACACTTCTATGACGATAATTGTGAAAAAACCCAGTATCATCATAAATGTGGTGGGCTCCTACTTCTATCACAAAAACTCATGACAGAAAATGGGCTTTTCATCCTGGGCGGGTCGGAGACACAGCTGCATGACATTCTTTGGGCCGTCCATGATAGAACAAACCATGGTAGAAGTGAGGGCAAGGAAAATACCAGGGAGTTCCTGATTACGGTGGGTGGTCGGGGGCCGAGCGATGCGTGTTTCTCTCGTACACGTACACGCGTGGGTGCGAGGCGTTGGGCTCTAACTGAACCCAAGCGAGGCGTTCGCCTACTGAAACCGAGCGATTGCACTGCAGGCTACGCGTTATTGAACCCAAGCGATCGATCGATGGCTGTTAACTGAACCCGATCGAGCGATTCCTTCGCTACTGCTGCTAACTGAAACCGACCGATGCTGCCTCTAGATGAATAGTGAGCATTGTTGGGGGGTTTGTATGAACAGTTCCCGGTGGGGGTTGGATGAATAGGACCCCATGGTAGTACAGGTCGTTCCCGCTGGATGAACAGGACCCCGATCAATCGAGCCAGTTGGGGATGGATGAACAGGACCCCATGGAGCGATGGATGAATAGGATGACTCCGTGGAGGGCTGGTTGAACAGTAGCCGGTGGAGGGCTGGATGAACAGTAGCCCGTGGAGGGGTGGTTGAACAGGACCCTGTGGAGAGGGCTGGTTGAACAGTAGCCGGTGGAGGAGCGGTGGAGGCTGGATGAACAAGAGCCCGTGGATGAACAGTCGCAGGTGGAGGCTGGAGGAGGTCGACGGTGCATGAACAGTAGCCCATGGAGGGTGGAGGAGGTGGACAGTGGAGATGAACAGTATCCCGTGGAGTCTGATAACCCACAAGTATAGGGGATCGCAACAGTTTTCGAGGGTAGAGTATTCAACCCAAATTTATTGATTCGACGCAAGGCGAGCCAAAGAATACTCTCAAGTATTAGTAGCTGAGTTGTCAATTCAACCACACCTGGCAACTTAGTATCTACAACAAAGTGTTTAGTAGCAAAGTAATATGATAGTAGTGGTAACGGTAGCAAAAGGTAATGATGGCAAAAATAATGTTTTTGGTATTTTGTAGTGATGATAGCAATAGTAATGGAAAAGTAAATAAGCGAAGAACAATATATGGAAAGCTCGTAGGCAATGGATCAGTGATTGAGAATTATGCCGGATGCGGTTCATCATGTAACAATCATAACCTAGGGTGACACAGAACTAGCTCCAGTTCATTGATATAATGTAGGCATGTATTCCGAATATAGTCATACATGCTTATGGAAAAGAACTTGCATGACATCTTTTGTCCTACCCTCCCATGGTAGCAGGGTCCTTACGGAAATTAAGGGATATTAAGGCCTCCTTTTAATAGAGTACCGGAACAAAGCATTAACACATAGTGAATACATGAACTCCTCAAACTACGGTCATCACCGGTAAGTATCCCAATTATTGTCACTTCAGGGTTAACGGATCATAACACATAATAGGTGACTATATACTTGCGAGATAGGATCAAGAACTCATATATTGATGAAAACATAACAGGTTCAGATCTGAAATCATGGCACTCGGGCCCTAGTGACAAGCATTAAGCATAGCAAAGTCATAGCAACATCAATCTCAGAACATAGTGGATACTAGGGATCAGACCCTAACAAAACTAACTCGATTACATCATAGATTTCATCCAACCCATCACCGTCCAGCAAGCCTACGATGGAATTACTCACGCACGACGGTGAGCATCATGAAATTGGTAATGGAGGATGGTTAATGATGACGATGGCGACGGATTCCCCTCTTCAGAGCCTCGAACGGACTCCAGATCAGCCCTCCCGAGAGGTTTTAGGGCTTGGCGGCGGCTCCGTATCGTAAAACGCGATGAATTATTCTCTCTAATTTTTTCTCCCCGAAACCAAATATATAGAGTTGGAGTTGGAGTTGGAGGAGCTTAGGGGGCCCACGAGGTAGGGGGCGCACCCTAGGGGGGCAGGCGCGCCCCCACCCTCATGGACAGGTGCTGGCCCCCCTGGCCTTCATCTTTTGCACGGATTTTTTATTATTTCTTAAAAGTTGCTCTGTGAAGTTTCAGGTCATTCCGAGAACTTTTGTTTCTGCACATAAATAACACCATGGCAATTCTGCTGAAAATAGCGTCAGTCCGGGTTAGTTCCATTCAAATCATGCAAGTTATAGTCCAAAACAAGGGCAAAAGTGTTTGGAAAAGTAGATACGACAGAGACTTATTAACTCCCCAAGCTTAAACCTTTACTTGTCCTCAAGCAATTCAGTTGATAAACTGAAAGTGATAAAGAAAAACTTTTACAAACTTTGTTTGCTCTTGTTGTTGTAAATATGTAAAGCCAGCATTCAAGTTTTCAGCAAAGATTATAACTAACCACATTCACAATAACGCTTAGGTCTCAAGTTTACTCATATAAATGGCATAATCAACTAGCGAGCAATAATAATAAATCTCGGATGACAACACTTTCTCAAAACAATCATAATATGATATGACAAGATGGTATCTCGCTAGCCCTTTCTAAGACCGCAAAACATAAATGAAGAGCACCTTTAAAGATCAAGGACTGACTAGACATTGTAATTCATGGTAGAAGATATCCAGTCAAGTCATACCCAATGTAAACTAACAATAATGAATGCAAATGACATTAGTGCTCTCCAACTGGTGCTTTTTAATATGAGGTTGATGAGTCAGCATAAAAGTAAATAGATAGGCCCTTCGCAGAGGGAAGCAGGGATTTGTAGAGGTGCCAGAGCTCGGTTTTGAAATAGAGGTGAATAATATTTTGAGCGTATACTTTCATTGTCAACATAACAACCAAGAGATGGCGATATCTTCCATGCTACACACATTATAGGCGGTTCCCAAACAGAATGGTAAAGTTTATACTCCCCCTTCCACAAACAAGCATCAATCCATGGCTTGCTCGAAACAACGAGTGCCTCCAACTAAGAAGAGTCCCAAGGGGAGTTTTGTTTGCAATTATTTTGATTTAGTTTGCATAAAGCATGGGACTAGGCATCCCGGTGACCAGCCATTTTCTCGTGAGTGGGGAGCGGAGTCCACTCCTCTTGAAAATAACCCGCCTAACATGGAAGATACAGACAACCCTAGTTGATACATGAGCTATTCGAGCATACAAAACAGGATATTTATTTGAAGGTTTAGAGTTTGGTACATACAAATTTACTTGGAACGGTAGGTAGATACCTTATATAGGTAGGTATGGTGGACTCATATGGCATAACTTTGGGTTTTATGGAGTTGGATGCACAAGCAGTATTCCCGCTTAGTACAAGTGAAGGCTAGCAGAAGACTGGGAAGAGACCAGCTAGAGAGCGACAATAGTCATGAACATGCATTAAAATTAATCAACATCGAATGCAAGCATTAGTAGGATATAATCCACCATGAAAATAAATATCGTGAAGGTTATGTTGATTTTGTTTCAACTACATGCGTGAACATGTGCCAAGTCAAGTCATTAAATCATTTAGAGGAGGATATCACCCTATCATACCACATCATAACCATTTCAATAGCATGTTGGCACACAAGGTAAACCATTATAACTCATAGATAATGAAGCATGACACAAGAACTATGATCTCTAGTTGTCATTGCAAACATGTTTATTCATAATAAGCCGAATCAGGAACGATGAACTAATCATATTTACAAAAACAAAAGAGGTCGAGTTCATACCAGCTTTTCTCATCTCAGTCAGTCCATCATACATCGTCATAATTGCCTTTCACTTGCACGACCGAACGATGTGAATAAAATAATTGTGCATGTACATTGGACTAAGCTGGAATCTACAAGCATTCAATAAACAGGAGAAGACAAGGAAATCTGGGCTATTTTGTCAGATCGACAATTATGCATATAAGAGCCACCTCAACAATTTAATCATGGTCTTCTCCTATCGAACCCAAAGAAAATAAAAGGAATAAAACTATTTACACGGGAAAGCTCCCAACAAGGAAAAGAAGAACATGAAATGTTTTTGGGTTTTCTTTTTAATCACTACTACAAGCATGGAAAGTAAACTAATTAAAAGCTACAACTTATTTTTTTAGTTTCTCTTAAGGTTTATCAAACACACAAGAAGAAAGAATAAAAAGGAAAGTAAACTAGCATGGATGATACAATGAAAAAGTATGAGCACCGACATCTAGCAATGAGTGTGTGAACATAAATGTAATGTCGGTGGGAAATACGTACTGCCCCAAGCTTAGGCTTTTGCCCTAAGTTGGTCTATGGCCATGGCTGGCCTGGCGGATATCCATAATAGTAGTTGGGGTCGTACTGCGAAGAAGAAGAAGACCGATTGCCACTGGTTGGCAATCATCTCCGGATCCCACTGGTAATTAGACTGTCGTGGAGGATCAACTTGTGGTTCTGGCTCTGGCTCTGTGGCTGGTGCAAGGTTCTGGTAGGCGTGAATAGCCTCTAACGTAACAAGGTACTGGCCTGCAGATAAATCAAACAAGGAAGGAGCAGGCAGGGTAATAGTCTCATGATGATGTTTATCAAAGAATAGTTTGTATTTAAGCTCTCCCACCCTATTCTTAACAATAAAATCATGTGCGACCATACTCTTATAATCTAAATAAACACGAGGCAGCACTTTTTCTTCCTTCTCATAATGCCTAATAGGTATGTTAAAATGTGCAGCTCGGCGTGAAGCATAGATGCCTCCAAAGATGGGGCCCTTTGTACGGTTCAGACTTAACCGTTTAGCAATAATGCCGCCCATACTAACAAAGTTATCACTGAATAAACCGTGGAGCAAAATAATAATATCAGGAACACTAAGGTTTCCACAGTTTCCGCGACCAATTAAACAATGACTTGCAAATAGTGCAAAATAGTGTAAAACAAGAAAATGTATGCTAGTGATTCGTGCATCGGAAACCTTCCTTGTTTCCCCTACAGTGATAGTATCAACAAAACCCATCCACATCCTCGCGATGTGGTTGCTCTGTCTTGCCCTTGAAAGGGACTAAACAAACCCGACAAAAATCATAAAGTGACATCTCCTTATGCTCATCATATAAATAAAACTCCACCGTAGGTGGTGAGCTCCTAGAATGGAAATGAAAGTTTTGCAAAAAGATATTTGTGAGTAAGAGATACTGATCGCGTTGGTCATGGAGGAAAGCGGTGAGGCCTACACTCTTAGCCAATTCATAAAAATCTTCATAAATCCCGGCTGCTCTCAAGAAATCATCGGAAGGCCATTCACACGACTGAACCTCCGCGGTGCGAGGCAGATTATACTTGGGCTTCTGTGCCTTTTCCTTCGAGCTTCGGCTTGATGAACCCCTCAAAAGTCTCTTCATCATTTTTTGAAAAATTCTGAAATTTTTAGTAACTTCAAAATAAAAGTAAACCAAACTCAATAATATCGATAGCAACTACTCTTGCAAGTGCCTAGAGCCTATATCATGCATCAAAACCACTTGGAACCATATAAATTTGACATGCAAGCTCATGAACATGGTCACCTAGGCAGCACAAATTTGCAATTAATAAAGCACTAGAACAAAAACTAATTGGACCAATGGAGGAGTCACATACCTCTCCCCAAGCAGTTTTGTGAGAGGTGCTTTGAGCAAGGAGATCGAAAATGGCAGCAAAACGAGCTTGGACTCGGGTTTGAGCTGGTTATTCGTGTTTGTGGGAGGAAGAAGGGGTGTGCGGTTGAAAGGATAAGTGGAGGAGGGCCATCGTGGGCCCACGAGGCAGGGGGCACGCCTAGGGGGGTAGGGCACGCCCTCCACCCTCGTGGCCAGGTGGATAGACCCCCATGTTGTGTTCTCACTGCCAAATATTCTCAAATATTCTAGAAAAAATCATATTTAAATTTCAGGGCATTTGGAGAACTTTTATTTTTGGGTATTTTTATATTGCACGGATAATCACATAACAGGCAGAAAAATACTTATTTTTATTTTATTTAATATAAATAACACAAATTAAAATTGGGGTATAGAAGGTTGTGCCTTCTAGTTTCATCCATCTCATGCTCATCAAAAGGAATCCACTAACAAGGTTGATCAGGTCTTGTTAACAAACTCATTCCGAATAACATGGAACCGGAGAAATTTCGAATAACACTATGTTACCTCAAAGGGGATATGCACATCCCCAATAATAAGAATATCATATTTCTTCTTGACAGTAGGAAGAGGAAATTCAAAACCTCCAAATATAATCAATGGAATTTTTCCAATAGAGTTGATACTATGAACTTGAGGTTGTTTCCTTGGAAAGTGTGCCATATGCTCATTACCATTAACATGAAAAGTGACATTGCCTTTAGTGCAATCAATAACAGCCCCTGTAGTGTTCAAAAAGGGTCTTCCAAGAATAATAGACATACTATCATCCTCGGGAATATCAAGAATAAGAAAGTCCGTTAAAATAATAATGTCTGCAAATACAACAGGCACATCCTCATAAGTACTGACAGGTATAGCAGTTGATTTATCGACCATTTGCAAAGATATTTCAGTAGGTGTCAACTTATTGAAATCAATTCTACGATATAAACAGAGAGGCATAACACTAACACCGGCTCCAAGATCACATAAAGCAGTTTTAACATAGTTTCTTTTAATGGAGCATGGTATAGTGGGTACTCCTGGATCTCGTAGTTTCTTAGGTATTCCATCTTTAAAAGTATAATTAGCAAGCATGGTGGAAATTTCAGCTTCCGGTATCTTTCTTTTATTAGTATCAATATCTTTCATATACTTGGCATAAGGATTCATTTTGAGCATATCAGTTAATCACATACGCAAAAAGATAGGTCTAATCATTTCAGCAAAGCGCTCAAAATCCTCATCATCCTTTTTCTTGGATGGTTTGGGAGGAAAAGGCATGGGTTTCTAAAGCCGACGCTCTCTTTCCTTATCGTGTTTCCTAGCAACAAAGTCTTTCTTATCATAACATTGATTCTTTGATTGTGGGTTATCAAGATCAACAGCAGGTTCAATTTCTATATCATTATCATTACTAGGTTGAGCATCATCATGAACATTATTATTAACATTATCACTAGTTTCAGGTTCATTACCAGATTGTGTTTCAGCATCAGAAATAGAGATATCATTTGGATTCTCAGGTGTTTCAGCAATAGGTTTACTAGAAGCATGCAAAGTCCTATCATTTTTCTTTTCTTCCTTTTAGAAGGACTAGGTGCATCTACATTATTTCTCTGAGAATCTTGCTCAATTCTCTTAGGATGTCCTTCAGGATACAAAGGTTCCTGAGTCATTTTACCACCTCTAGTCATAACTCTAACAGCATTATCATTAATCTTACTATTCTATTCTTTGAGCAAATCATTTTGAGCTTTAAGTACTTGCTCTACTTGAGTGGTAACCATAGAAGCATGTTTACTAAAAAAGATCATTACCCCTTACCTTTTATCGATCAAATGCTAGAAAGATTATCCAAACATACACATTTTTTCTTTCTAGATGGTTATTCTGGTTTCTCTCAAATACCTGTGTCAGCCGAAGATCAATCAAAGACTACTTTTACATGCCCTTTTGGTACTTCTGCTTATAGACGTATGCCTTTTGGTTTATGTAATGCACCCGCTACCTTTCAAAGATGCATGATGGCTATATTCTCTGAATTTTGTGAATAGATTTGTGAGGTTTTCATGGACGGATTTTCCATCTATGGATCTTCTTTTGATGATTGCTTGAGCAACCTTGATCGAGTTTCGCAGAGATGTGAAGAAACTAATCTTGTCTTGAATTGGGAAAAGTGCCACTTTATGGTAAATGAATGTATTGTCTTGGGGCATAAAGTTTCTGAAAGAGGTATTGAAGTTGATAAAGCCAAGGTTGATGCTATTGAAAAGATGCCATGTCCCAAGGACATCAAAGGTATAAGAAGTTTCCTTGGTCATGTCGGTTTTTATAGGAGGTTCATTAAGGACTTCTCAAAAATCTCTCGGCCTCTGACTAATTTATTACAAAAATATATACCATTTGTCTTTGATTATGATTGTGTAGAAGCATTTGAAATACTTAAGAAAGCATTGATCTCTACACCTATTGTTCAGCCACCTGATTGGAATTTACCCTTTGAAATTATGTGCGATGCTAGTGATTATGCTGTAGGTGCTGTTCTAGGACAAAGAGTTGATAAGAAACTAAATGTTATTCAATATGCTAGTAAAACTCTAGACAATTCTCAAAGAAATTATGCTACTACTGAAAAAGAATTCTTAGCAATTGTATTTTCCTGTGATAAGTCTAGACCTTATATTGTTGATTCTAAAGTGACTATTCACACTGATCATGCTGCTATTAAATATCCTATGGAAAAGAGAGTTGCTAAACCTAGACTTATTATATGGGTTCTCTTGCTACAAGAATTTGATTTACATATTGTTGATAGAAAAGGAGCTGAGAACCCCGTTGCAGACAACTTGTCTAGGTTAGAAAATGTGCTTGATGACCCACTACCTATTGGTGATAGCTTTCCTGATGAGCAATTAAATGTCATAAATGCTTCTCATACTGCTCCATGGTATGCTAATTATGCTAATTACATTGTTGCTAAGTTTATACCGCCTAGTTTCACATACCAGCAAAAGAAAAAGTTCTTCTATGATTTGAGGCATTACTTTTGGGATAACCCACATCTTTATAAAGAAGGAGTAGATGGTGTTATTAGATGTTGTGTACCTGAGCATGAACAGGAACAGATCCTATGCAAGTGTCACTCCGAAGCTTATGGAGGGCACCATGCTGGAGATAGAACTGCACATAAGGTACTACAATCTGGTTTTTATTGGCCTACTCTCTTCAAGGATGCCCGTAAGTTTGTCTTATCTTGTGATGAATGTCAAAGAATTGGTAATATTAGTAGACGTCAAGAAATGCCTATGAATTATTCACTTGTTATTGAACCATTTGATGTTTGGGGCTTTGACTATATGGGACCTTTTCCTTCCTCTAGTGGTTATACACATATTTTAGTTGCTGTTGATTATGTTACTAAGTTGGTAGAAGCTATTCCAACTAGTAGTGTTGATCATAACACTTCTATTAAAATGCTTAAAGAAGTTATCTTTCCAAGGTTTGGAGTCCCTAGATATTTAATGACTGATGGTGGTTCACATTTTATTCATGGTGCTTTCCGTAAAATGCTTGCTAAATATGATGATAATCATAGAATTGCATCACCTTATCACCCTAAGTCTAGTGGTCAAGTAGAATTGAGTAATAGAGAACTCAAATTAATTTTGCAAAAGACTGTCAATAGGTCCAGAAAGAATTGGTCCAAGAAACTTGATGATGCATTATGGGCCTATAGAACTGCATATAAAAATCCTATGGGTATGTCTCCGTATAAAATGGTCTATGAAAAAGCATGTCACCGACCTCTCGCACTAGAACACAAGGCTTATTGGGATATTAAAGAATTAAATTATGATTTTAAACTTGTTGGTGAGAAGAGGTTATTTGATATTAACTCACTTAATGAATGGAGAACCCAAGCCTACGAAAATGCCAAGTTGTTTAATGAAAAAGTTAAAAGGTGGCATGATAAAAGAATACAAAAGCGTGCGTTTAATGTAGGTGATTATGTATTGCTATACAACTCTTGTTTAAGATTTTTTGCAGGAAAAATTCTCTCTAAATGGGAAGGTCCTTACGTTATCGAAGAGGTCTACCGTTCCGGTGCCATAAAAATCAACAACTTCGAAAGCACAAATCCGAAGGTGGTAAATGGTCAAAGAATCAAACATTATATCTCAGGTAATCCCATAAATGTTGAAACCAATGTTATTGAAACCATAACCCCTGAGGAGTAGATAAGGGACACTTTCTGGAATGTTTCAGACTCTGAAAAGGAATAGGTATGTGGTACGGTAAGTAAACCGACTCCAAAACAGTTTTTAAGGCAATATTTCTCTCTTTTGGAATATTTAGAAAAATAGAAAAATAAGCAGCAGTCCGGAAAGGACACGAGGGCTCCACGAGGGTAGAGGGCGCGCCCTACCCCCCTAGGCGCACCCCCTACCTCGTGGGCACCTCGTGTGCTCTCTGAACTCTGTTTTCTTACAGGACACGTATTTTGGTTGGTAAAAATTCATTATATAATCTCCCGGGGGTTTTGACTCGCATATCACGCAAAAATCTCTTGTCTTTGTTTCGAGTTGTTTTTCTGACAGATCTAGATTATCATGACGTCTCCAAGGTCACCCAAGGACAAGTTCTTCGAGAAGGTCATCAACCCTTACCTAGCGGAGGTGCAGCGACACCCTCAAACCATTGAGATGCGTGATGGGTTGCTGCACATCCGTGATGCTGAGGGATCGAAGGGGACCGGAAGCGTGGAGATGAGGCTCGAATCAATGGAGCAACAAGTTTTCAAGTGTCAGGGGATGGTGGAACATGGACTCAACTCCAACTACATGATGATTGCAGAGTTCACCAACAAGCACAAGCTGGATGCCGACAACATCGGGGAGACCATCTTCAACCTTCACGAGAAAATTGAGCACCTCCAAGCTCAAATCTATGGCCTGCAAAACCAAAACTGTGAGTATGAATATAGATTCAAAAGGATGAGTTTGGCTGCAGATTTGAGGATCCCGGAGGCTCGGTCATCCTTTTATGATGGTGAGTCTATGCCTTGGAAGAAGGATGACAAGTCTACGCCACCAGCAACATCACCACCGTCTCCTCCAACAAAGAATAATTGAGTATCTGGTATGGGCACTCCACTTGGCAACCGCAAAGCTTGGGGGAGTGCCCCAGTATCGTATCATCATCACTTTTATCTTTACCGTTTTTCTTAGTTCGATCCTTTTGGTAATATCTTGATCTAGTAGAATAAAAGTTCTTAGTATGATCTAGTTGTGAGTTTTGATTTATTATCCTTCTATGTAATCGAGTCCGTGAGCTATATAATAAGTATTAGTGTTGAGTCAAGGGCTTGATTATTTTTCCATGATCCTAAGTGAATAAAAGGAAAGAGAAAGAAATAAAAAGAAACAAAGAGATCATGTGACTCTTATGGAGAGTAATGAGCTCACATAGAAAGAGTATGATGAATAAAAGTTATTGAGGGTTGACAAACATAGTTTTGGTCATCATTGCAATTAATAGGATGTAATAAAGAAAGAGAGGTCTTCACATATAAATATACTATCTTGGACATCTTTTATGATTGTGAGCACTCATTAAAATATGACATGCTAAAGAGTTGACATTGGACAAGGAAGACAACATAATGGGTTATGTTTTCTTACATCTGAGATAAATTATATTGTCTTGGATTCTCCAACATGTTGAGCTTGCCTTTCTCCCTCATGCTAGCCAAATTCATTGCACCAAGTAGAGATACTACTTGTGCTTCCAAATACCCTTAAACCAGTTTTGCCATGAGAGTCCACAATACCTACCTACGGATTGAGTAAGATCCATCAAGTAAGTTTTCATCGGTGCAAGCAATAAAAATTGCTCTCTAAATATGTATGATTGATTGGTGTGGAGGAAATAAGCTTTATACGATTGTGTGATATGGAAGTAATAAAAGAGACAGACTGCACAATAAAGGTCCATATCACAAGTGGCAATATAAAGTGATGTTCTTTCACATTAGGATTTTGTGCATCCAACCATAAAAGCGCATGACAACCTCTACTTCCCTCTGCGAAGGGCCTATCTTTTACTTTTATCTCCTACACTGCAAAAGAGTCATAGTGATCCTCACCTTCCTTTTTACATTTTATCCTTTGGCAAGCACAATATGTCGGAAAGATCCCGGTATATATGGCTAATTGGATGTGAGTTTTCATGAACTATTACTGTTGACATTACCCTTGAGGTAAAACGTTGGGAGGCAAAACTATAAGCCCCTATCTTTCTCTGTGTCCGATTAAAACTCCATACACATAAGTATTGCGTGAGTGTCAGCAATTGTGAAAGACTATATGATAGTTGAGTATGTGGACTTGCTGAAAAGCTCTTATGTCGCGACCCGACCCGAATGGATCAAGCGCTCTGTGCTCAGGTGTCATCCCTGGATCAGTAATGCTGACACCACACAGTACATCGAAGGATTTATAGCAGAGTGGCAATCACACACTTATTACATCGTTGTCTCAAAGAGAACTTATTACAATAAACATGGCTTAAGGCCATCTAGTGTCGATAACAGCGGAAGACTTGGAAGATAAATGGGTCCATCAACTCCAACGGCATCACTGAGTATAGAACCACGACCTAAAACACCTTACTCGTCGTCTGAAAAGTCTGCAACATGAGAAGTTGCAGCCCGAAAACGGGTCAGCACATGGAATATGCTGGCAATGTAACACATAGAGAGTAATGGAATGAAACAGCTATACTATATGCATATATGGCTGGTGGAAAGCTCTATGGTTACAGTTTTTGCGTAAAGCCAGTTTTTCCCTACTGCAGAGGAATAAATTTATTTAACTATCATGGTGGTTGTGAAACATTGAGAATGGTTGACAGCATTCTCAATCCCAATTAAAAATAATTAAAACCCAACAACATTAATTAGAAGTAACATGTTGAGATTCACATGATATTCAAGTACTAGATACTCAAGTTGTCCATAACCGGGGACACGGCTAATCATGATTAGTTTGTACACTCTGCAGAGGTTTGCGCACTTTTCCCCACATGACTCGATCACCTCCGTTTGTTTTCTCGCACTACATGGTGTTTGAGAAACGGATGACCGAGACATAGTCTTTCAGAAGCACTAGCACCTTACATGTGGGGTAGACCGGTACACCTACATCCCCTACATCTGCTAGTCCACCCCGTAAGAGTTCGCACGACTTAGTCAACTATGCCAGAGCCCATAGTAGCATGTGGCTGCACACGGAAGTTTCTAGCATGAATTATCTTATGATCCCTTTGAGCCTGGGTGGCGGTCCAAAAAAAACAGGCAAGTCCTGATAGACATCAGGTGCCTCAATCCACCCAGATGTGTGTTTAAGTTGCCACCTTAGATAAACCATTAAAATTATCAACTCACATCTGTCATGGATATCACTCACCCAATCCACGTCTACTAGCATAGCATGGCATAATAAGCAAACATAGAAGTAACTCCCAAAGGTTTCATAATAATACAGGTAATAAGTACTACCTCATCTACTTCCCATCCCACAATTTAATTAGATCCTAATCATGCAATGTGAGAGGATTGATCTAATGCAATAAAACATGGGTTGTAGAGAAGGTATGATCAAAGTGTTACTTGCCTAGAAGAATCCGGTTAAACAAAGAAGAAAAAGAAGAACGGTTAAACGAACGGACGTTCATTAACCTAGAAGAATCTGGTGATCACGTTCGTTAGGACGAACGGTCCGGCGAACGGTCCAAAGGCAACTAAACTCGGAGAAGAAAACGAATCCGATCTAGGGTTTTAGAGAAGAAAAGAATCGGAACGATTAGAAGAAAACGATCCGAGAAAAAGAGACGCGAGGCAACCTCCGGCGAGGTCTCCGGCGAGGGGCGACGGCGACGGCGGCGTAGGGCGGCGGCGGCGTGGGCAAGGTGCGGCGGCGGCGGGTGTGGGGTGGCGCGGCGCGTGTGGGGCGCGGGGTGGGGCTGCGCGCTGCTGCTTGCTGTGGCTTTGATTTGATGTGTTTAGAGGGGGGGTGTTGGGGTATTTATATTGGGGAGGGGTGAGGAGACTTGGGGTAGGGGACAAGAAAATAGACTAGGATTAGGAAAAAGAGTACTAGTAGAAAAAAGAAAAGAAAACGGAACAAGGAAAGGGCCGGCCTAAGTCCCGCTGGGACTCGGCTTGAGGCAAGAGGCGAGGCGGCAGCCTGGCTGGCGCCTGGCTGCGCGCGCACGAGGGGAGGGGCCGGCCGGCGGGCTGGGCTTTAGGCCCGGCTGGCCTGGCTCTCTCTTTTAAAAAAAACGGTTCAGCGCGCAGAAAAAAAAACAAAAAGGAGAACTAAACGAACTCCGAAAAATCTAAAGTAAATTTTCTCCGACTCCTAAAAATGAGCCGAACAAAATGAACTTTACTCCGGACCTAAAATGCAATTTTTGAAAACACGCATTTTTCCCTATCCAAAAAAATGCAAATAAACTCCGGCAAAACCAAATTGATCTATTTATTAAATCTTCATTTTTCCTAAATTTGGGAAAGTCATATTGTTCCCTCTCTCATATATTTTGACACCGGAAAAATAATTGAAGATAAAATAAATAAATCAAATGATCCTCTTTTCAACATTTGAGAAAACTCAAATATGAAAACAACGAAATCTCCAACTCTCTCCGAAGGTCCTTGAGTTGCGTGAAATTTCTAGGATCAACCAAAATGCAAGAAATATGATATGCATGATGATCTGTGTATAACATTCCAAATTGCAAATTTGGGATGTTACAAACCTACCCCCCTTCAGATGAATCTCGCCCTCGAGATTCGGGTTGGCTAGAAAATAGGTGAGGGTGGTCCTTGAGCAAATCTTCTTCTCTCTCCCAAGTGGCTTCATCCTCTGAGTGGTGGTTCCACTGAATTTTGCAAAACTTGATAACCTTGCTGCGAGTAACTCTACTGGCAAACTCGAGAATCTTGACTGGCTTCTCCTCATATGTTAAGTCGTCCTTCAACTGAATCGCTTCCAGCGGCACTGTATCTCTTAGCGGTATCTCTGCCATCTCGGCATGACATCTCTTCAGCTGAGAAACATGGAATACATCATGAACTCCTGACAGGCCCTCTGGTAATTCCAACTTATAAGCGACTTCTCCCATACGTTGCAAAATCTTATATGGTCCAACGAAACGCGGTGCTAACTTTCCCTTAACTCCAAAGTGCTTAACTCCTCGAAGTGGGGACACTCGGAGATAAACTCTGTCTCCGGTTTCGTAAACTGTCTCCTTGCGTTTAGAATATGCATAGCTCTTCTGCCTGGACTGGGCTACCTTGAGCCTATCGCGAATCAACTTAACCTTCCGTTTAGACTCCTTAATCAAATCTGGTCCAAAGAATTGACGATCTCCAACTTCGTCCCATGAAAACGGTGTCCTGCACCTCCTTCCGTATAAAGCTTCGAAAGGTGCCATCTTCAAACTGGTTTGGTAACTGTTGTTATAAGAAAACTCCGCATACGGCAAGTTTTCGTCCCAACTTGATCCATAATCTAGTGCACAAGCTCTCAGCATATCTTCCAAAATCTGATTGACTCTCTCGGTCTGTCCATCTGTCTGCGGATGAAAAGTTGTGCTGAACTCTAGTCTGGTTCCTAAAGTTTCATGCAACTGATTCCAAAACTTTGAGGTAAATTGGGTTCCTCTATCCGATACGATACTCCTCGGAACTCCATGCAAACAAATGATCCTAGTCATGTATATCTTTGCCAACTTAGCACTGGTGTAAGTGGTCTTAACTGGAATAAAATGTGCTACCTTTGTCAAACGATCAACTACTACCCATATCGAGTCATAGCCTGCTTTCGTCCTGGGTAGTCCTGTGATAAAATCCATGCCTATCTTATCCCACTTCCATTCGGGTATCGGCAATGGTTGTAACAATCCTGCTGGCTTCTGATGCTCTGCCTTTACTCTCTGACATACGTCACAAACCGCTACATATGCTGCAATATCCTTCTTCATTCCGGTCCACCAGAATGTTTCCTTCAAATCCAAATACATCTTGGTATTCCCTGGGTGAATCGAATACGGTGAATCATGTGCCTCTTGCAAAATCAACTTCCTGATCTCCGGGTCATTGGGCACATAAACACGGTCCTCAAACCATAGGGTATCGTGCTCATCCTCATGAAATCCCTTTGCTTTTCCTTCGCTCAATTTCTCTTTTATAGCAGCAATTTCCTTGTCAGATTTCTGAGCTTCTCTGATCTTATCCATCAATGTTGACTGAATCTCCAATGCTACTACATAGCCTCTCGGAACTATTTCCAAACATAGCTCACGAAGGTTTTCTGCTAACTCCTTTGGTATTTTCCCCATCACTAGGGTATTGACATGGCTCTTACGGCTCAATGTGTCAGCTACTACATTAGCTTTTCCGGGATGGTAATGCAATCTCATGTCATAATCCTTGATGAGCTCCAACCATCTCCTTTGTCTGAGATTCAACTCCTTCTGCGTGAAAATGTACTTCAAACTCTTATGATCCGTGTACACCTCACAATGATTTCCAATGAGGAAATGTCTCCACGTTTTCAATGCATGCACTACGGCTGCTAATTCCAAATCATGCGTGGCATAATTCAACTCATGAGGCTTCAGTTGTCGTGAAGCATACGAAACAACTCTTCCTTCCTGCATAAGCACTGCTCCAAGTCCTCGACGTGAAGCGTCGCAATACACCTCATAATCCTTGGTCTGATCTGGCAAAATCAATACTGGTGAGGTAACCAAGCGTTTCTTCAACTCCTGGAAACTAGCCTCACACTCCTCAGTCCATTTGTACTTAGTATCTTTCTTCAACAACTCCATGATAGGCTTCACAATCTTTGAGAAATTTTCAATAAATCTCCGGTAGTATCCTCCGAGTCCAAGAAAACTCCGGATCTCTCCAACTGTTGTTGGTGATTTCCATTCGGTTACAGTCTCAACCTTTGTGGGGTCAACTGCTATACCTTCTCCGGATATAACGTGTCCGAGGAATCCAACTTCCTTCAACCAAAACTCACATTTGCTGAATTTGGCGTATAACTGATGTTCCCTTAGTTTCTCCAAAACCAAACGCAAATGTTCCTTATGCTCCTCTTCATTCTTCGAATAAACTAGGATGTCATCAATGAACACTACGACGAACTTATCCAAAAACTCCATAAACACTTTGTTCATCAGGTTCATAAAATAGGCGGGTGCGTTAGTCAATCCAAATGACATAACGGTATACTCATACAGTCCATATCTCGTGGTGAATGCTTTCTTAGGTATGTCCTGCTCTCGAATCTTCAACTGATGGTACCCTGATCGCAAATCGATCTTGGAAAACACTTTAGCTTCTTGCAAACGATCAAACAGATCATTAATCATTCGCAGTGGGTACTTGTTCTTGATGGTTACTTCATTCAATCCCCGATAATCTACAACCATCCTTAATGATCCATCCTTCTTTTCCACTAGAAGTACGGGTGATCCCCAAGGCGAAGAACTTGGGCGAATGTAACCTTTATCCAATAACTTCTTAATCTGATTCTTAATTTCCACCAAATCTTTTGCTGGCATATGGTACGGTCGCTTTGATATTGGGCCTGTACCTGGCAATAACTCAATCAAAAACTCAATGTCTCTATCTGGTGGCATGCCTGGTAATTCCTCAGGAAATACATCAGGAAAATCCTTTACCACTGGTACTTCCTCCTGCACAACTCCTGTTAGGCAATTCACTTGTGTCCTGTTTGGCACATGCCGGGATATATACTTGATCCTTCTTCCTTCTGGTGTGGTAAGCAAAATTGTCTTACTGGCGCAATCGATGTTTCCTCCATACATCGACAGCCAATCCATACCAAGAATCACATCCAACCCTTGGGATTCCAGAATAATTAAATCCGTTGGGAATACATGCCTTCCTATACTCAATGGTACTTGGAAACATCCTTCTCTGGCCATGTATTCTGCTCCTGGCGAGCTTACTAGCATAGGTGTTTTAAGAATCCTAGTGGGCAGGCTATACTTTTCCACAAATCCCCTTGATATGTATGAATGCGATGCACCAGTATCAAAAAGAACGAGTGCAGTAAATGACTTAACCAAAAACTTACCTATTACTGCATCGGGCTGATCTTCAACCTCCTCCACATTAACGTGGTTCACCTGTCCCCTGTTGAAAGGGTTCGGCTTCTTCCCAGAGTTTCATTCTGGCCTTCGAGGCATTCCCATTCTGGCCTTCGAGGCATTCATTGGCATAATGTCCGGTCTTCGAACACTTGAAACAGGTGACTTGACTCAGGTCCCTCTTGGTTGGGGTCGATGGGGTGGTCCGGTTCTGGCCGTTGCTTCCTCCATTCCCATTACCATTCTTGTGGCCATTATGGTTGTGCGAGCTACCTCCTCCATGGGTGTGCTGAAACTGAAATCCCGGTTTAGGGGTAAAACGGGGCTTCTGCTGGGCTCCAGAGTTATACTTCCCCTATCCATACTTCCTCTTACGGTTCTCAATCTGTTGTTGCTTCCCTTGTATCATGATGGCACGATCTACCAACTCCTGGTAGTTGTTGAAACTTGCTACCATCAACTTCATACTTAGTTCATCATTCAGTCCTTCCAGAAACTTCTCCTGCTTAGCTGCATCTGTAGCAACGTCATCTGGGCATAACGTGCTAACTTACTAAAGTCGTCAACGTACTGGCCAACTGTCCTTCCTCCTTGGCGTAAGTTGCGAAACTCACGCTTCTTTATGGCCATAGCTCCTGCTGAAACATGGGCAGTGCGGAAAGCTTGCTGAAACTGATCCCATGTGATAGTGTCAACTGGGTAAGTGGCTGTGAAATTCTCCCACCATGCTGTCGCGGGTCCGTCAAGCTGGTGAGTGGCAAACTTCACTTTCTCACCATCCGTGCATCCTGCAGTGGTCAACTCCCTTCCTATCTTGCGGAGCCAATCGTCTGCTACTATCGGCTCGGTGCTACTAGAAAACACCGGCGGATTCAGCCTAAGGAAACGGGCTAAGTGGTCAACAGGTGGTGGTGGTGGTGGGTTGTTGTTGTTGTTCTGCTGGTTCTGGACTAACATCTGCATCAATTGATTCTGCTGCTAGATCAACTGAGTGAGCTCCGGTGGAAATCCATTGTCACGTCTCGGAGGCATCTGAGGGTTTAGAAAAGACGAGAATTAAGAATAGAGAAAGGTCTAAAGGGAAAACACTACCCCAATGCTCATGAGCAAATGCACACAAAATCACTTCAATCAATCAAACAAGGGCTTACAAACGGTCTAAAACTATCACAAAAGTGCTCGAACTATAATGTTTACATGGGGAATACTACTACTATTTGGTGGTGTTCTAGAAATTTGAACCAATGGAAGACTCCATGATATCTGCTCCAGCTTCGTCTTCAAAGTCGGGTTCACTTGGATCCGAATCGGTGTCGTCAATGATGATGTAGTTGTCCGGACATGCGACGTACTTGTCTTCCTCCTTGGATCCTAACTTCCTCTTGAGTTCTTCAATCTCCTGCTTAAGATCGCCATTGTGTCTCGCTAGAGCTACGATCTCGTCCATGTAGTCCTTGCGTGTAGACTTCAGTTCTCCTTCTAGCTCGATGATCCTTGCCTTTGCATTCTTCAACTCTATCATATCATTGCACATCTGGTTCTCGTGGTGTCAAATGTGCTGGTTTAACTCCTGGATGAAAGATGCAATGGATCTATCCTTCTTGGTGCTGACTAACTCCCATTGTTCATCTGGCATCCGCAAATCTGGTAGATAGTGTCCTTGAGGTCTTCTTGATAAACTTCTCCAATGCGTCCTATGGTGATATGAGCTGCCATGCTCCTTCCCAGACTCCAGGTTGGTGCATTGAAAACACTATCTATAGGCTTCGTGATTGGCGCGAATGTCCTTCCCGAAACGTGAGCTTGAATCTTCCAGCGCTCCTCTTCAGGCAGAGTGGCGTTGAAGGTTCCCGTGAAGCTTGGTAATCCAATGTTCAGGTACTTGGTGACTTCCTTCAGGTGAAATCCAAATGGTGTGCCTTCATCGGGTTGAGCGTACTTAATCTTCGCGTGCGTCATCCTAAAAGAGTAGAAAATGAGAAGAGAATGGTGATCTATGGCTTTAACTTAGTGGTCGTGTCCTACAGTCAGCATGTGCTCTGATACCATCTCTGTCGCGACCCGACCCGAATGGATCAAGCGCTCTGTGCTCAGGTGTCATCCCTGGATCAGTAATGCTGACACCACACAGTACATCGAAGGATTTATAGTAGAGTGGCAATCACACACTTATTACATCGTTGTCTCAAAGAGAACTTATTACAATAAACATGGCTTAAGGCCATCTAGTGTCGATAACAGCGGAAGACTTGGAAGATAAATGGGTCCATCAACTCCAACGGCATCACTGAGTATAGAACCACGACCTAAAACACCTTACTCGTCGTCTGAAAAGTCTGCAACATGAGAAGTTGCATCCCGAAAACGGGTCAGCACATGGAATATGCTGGCAATGTAACACATAGAGAGTAATGGAATGAAACAGCTATACTATATGCATATATGGCTGGTGGAAAGCTCTATGGTTACAGTTTTTGCGTAAAGCCAGTTTTTCCCTACTGCAAAGGAATAAATTTATTTAACTATCATGGTGGTTGTGAAACATTGAGAATGGTTGACAGCATTCTCAATCCCAATTAAAAATAATTAAAACCCAACAACATTAATTAGAAGTAACATGTTGAGATTCACATGATATTCAAGTACTAGATACTCAAGTTGTCCATAACCGGGGACACGGCTAATCTTGATTAGTTTGTACACTCTGCAGAGGTTTGCGCACTTTTCCCCACATGACTCGATCGCCTCCGTTTGTTTTCTCGCACTACATGGTGTTTGAGAAACGGATGACCGAGACATAGTCTTTCAGAAGCACTAGCACCTTACATGTGGGGTAGACCGGTACACCTACATCCCCTACATCTTCTAGTCCACCCCATAATAGTTCGCACGACTTGGTCAACTATGCCAGAGCCCATAGTAGCATGTGGCTGCACACGGAAGTTTCTAGCATGAATTATCTTATGATCCCTTTGAGCCTGGGTGGTGGTCCAAAAAAAACAGGCAAGTCCTGATAGACATCAGGTGCCTCAATCCACCCAGATGTGTGTTTAAGTTGCCACCTTAGATAAACCATTAAAATTATCAACTCACATCTGTCATGGATATCACTCACCCAATCCACGTCTACTAGCATAGCATGGCATAATAAGCAAACGTAGAAGTAACTCCCAAAGGGTTCATAATAATAAAGGTAATAGGTACTACCTCATCTACTTCCCATCCCACAATTTAATTAGATCCTAATCATGCAATGTGAGAGGATTGATCTAATGCAATAAAACATGGGTTGTAGAGAAGGTATGATCAAAGTGTTACTTGCCTTGCTGATGATCCGCGAGTCCTAGGGTTTCAAAGTAACAGGCGGCGCAATCCGAGTGATCTATCGCAGACAAACAACAAGCATACAATAAGTACTCATCTAATGCACAGGTAAAACTCGAACAAGAGATCGAACCAGATAGTTCAACTTAAGAACTCCGATTGCAAAGAAAGAACGAACCGAACAAAGAACCGAAAAACAAACGGCGGAAAAAAACAACTCGGTTCTAGCAAGTTGAAACTAGGTCAAATTTTACCGGGGCAAAAACTTGTTTAAGTTGATTAGACGGAACGGCGGTTTTGAAACGAAACTCCATGCGCTTGAATCAATTGATTCCGATAAACGAGCGAGAAGAAAGACTAGAACGAAGATCGGATCTGAGATCGCGATCGCGGAATAAATCTACGAGAAGAAAAAGAAGAAAGGTTAAACGAACGGACGTTTGTTAACCTAGAAGAATCCGGTGATCACGTTCGTTAGGACGAACGGTCCGGCGAATGGTCCAAAGGCAACTAAATTGGAGAAGAAAACGAATCCGATCTAGTGTTTCGGAGAAGAAAACCGAACGAAAAACCGATCTAGAAAACCGGAACGGTTTAGAGAAGAAAAGAATCGGAACGATTAGAAGAAAACGATCCGAGAAAAAGAGACGCGGGGCAACCTCCGGCGAGGTCTCCGGCGAGGGGCTCCGGCGACGGCGGCGTAGGGCGGCGGCGGCGTGGGCAAGGTGCGGCGGCGGCGGGTGTGGGGTGGCGCGGCGCGTGTGGGGCGCGGGGTGGGGCTGCGCGCTGCTGCTTGCTGCGGCTTTGATTTGATGTGTTTAGAGGTGGGGGTGTTGGGGTATTTATATTGGGGAGGGGTGAGGAGACTTGGGGTAGGGGACAAGAAAATAGACTAGGATTAGGAAAAAGAGTCCTAGTAGAAAAAAGAAAAGAAAACGGAATAACGAAAGGGCCGGCCTAAGTCCCGCTGGGACTCGGCTTGAGGCAAGAGGCGAGGCGGCGGCCTGGCTGGCGCCTGGCTGCGCTCGCGCGAGGGGAGGGGCCGGCCGGCTGGCTGGGCTTTAGGCCCGGCTGGCCTGGCTGTCTCTTTTAAAAAAAACGGTTCAGCGCGCAAAAAAAACAAAAAGGAGAACTAAACGAACTCCGAAAAATCTAAAGTAAATTTTCTCCGACTCCTAAAAATGAGCCGAACAAAATGAACTTTACTCCGGACCTAAAATGCAATTTTTGAAAACACGCATTTTCCCTATCCAAAAAAATGCAAATAAACTCCGGCAAAACCAAATTGATCTATTTATTAAATCTTCATTTTTCCTAAATTTGGGAAAGTCATATATTTTGACACCGGAAAAATAATTGAAGATAAAATAAATAAATCAAATGATCCTCTTTTCAACATTTGAGAAAACTCAAATATGAAAATAACGAAATCTCCAACTCTATCCGAAGGTCCTTGAGTTGCGTGAAATTTCTAGGATCAACCAAAATGCAAGAAATATGATATGCATGATGATCTATGTATAACATTCCAAATTGCAAATTTGGGATGTTACATCTTATACATTGACTCTTTCCTATGTTATGATAAATCGCAATTTCTTCAATGACTGAGATTATAGTTTGTTAGTTTTCAATGAAGTTTACGATCCATACTTGATATTGTGATTGAATTATTACTCTAGCATAAGATATCATATGACAAGAATTATATAAGTTGTCGCTCTAAGAATGATCATGATGCCCTCATGTCCGTATTTTATTTTTATCGACACCTTCATCTCTAAACATGTGGACATATTTTTCGATTTTGGCTTTTCGCTTGAGGACAAGCGAGGTCTAAGCTTGGGGGAGTTGATACGTCCATTTTGCATCATGCTTTTATATCAATATTTATGGCATTAAGGGCTGTTATTACACATTATGTCACAATACTTATGCCTATTCTCTCTTATTTCACAAGGTTTACATAAAGAGGGAGAATGCTGGTAGCTGGTATTCTGGCTAGAAAAGGAGCAAATATTAGAGACCTATTCTGCACAGCTCCAAAAGTCCTGAAACTTCACGAAAGATGTTTTCCAAATATATAAAACATTGAGCGCAAGAACTTCACCAGGGGGGCCACACCCTGCCCACGAGGGTGGGGGGGCGCGCCCTACCCCCTGGGAACGCCCCCTACCTCGTGGGCCCCCTGGTGGCCCTCCGGTGACCATGTTCTGCTATATGGACTCTTTCGATGGGAAAAAAATCATCAGCCATCTTCTCGGACGAAACTCTGCCGCCATGAGGCGGAACCTTGGTGGAGCGAATCTAGGGTTCTGGCGGGGCTGTTCTGCCGGGGAAACTTCCCTCCCGAAGGGGGAAATCATCGCCATCATCATCACCAACGCTCCTCTCATTGGGAGAGGGAAATCTCCATCAACATCCTCATCAGCACCATCTCATCTCAAAACCCTAGTTCATCTCTTGTATCCAATTCTTGTCTCCAAGTCCGGGATTGGTGCTAGTAGGTTGCTAGTAGTGTTAATTACTCCTTGTAGTTGATGCTAGTTGGTTTAATTGGTGGAAGATCATATGTTCAAATCCTATATGCACATTAATACCCCTCTGATTATGAACATGTTTATACTTTGTGAGTAGTTACTTTTGTTCCCGAGGACATGGGAGAAGTCTTGCTATTAGTAGCCATGTGAATTTGGTATTCGTTCGATATTTTGATGAGATGTATGTTGTCTCTCCTCTAGTGGTGTTATGTGAACGTCGACTACATGACACTTCACCATTATTTGGGCCTAGAGGAAGGCATTGGGAAGTAATAAGTAGATGATTGGTTTCTAGAGTGACAGAAGCTTAAACCCTAGTTTATGCGTTGCTTCGTAAGGGGCTGATTTGGTGAAACTAGCTTGACGATATTCCCATGTGTCCTCGGGAGCGCTTTACATCATATAAGAGTTTGTCCAGGCTTGTCCTTTGCTACAAAAAGGATTGGGCCACCTTGCTGCACCTTATTTACTTTTGTTACTTGTTGCTCGTTACAAATTATTCTATCACAAAATTATCTGTTACCACTTTATTTCAGTACTTGCAAAGAATACCTTGCTGGAAACCGCTTATCATTTCCTTCTACTCCTCATTGGGTTCCAAACTCTTACTTATCGAAAGGACTACGGTAGATCCCCTATACTTGTGGGTCGTCACAGACCCCTCTCGATGAACAGGATCCTGTTTCGACCGTGGCTGGTCAAACACAAGGTCGTTTCCTCCGTTCTGCGGTACGCCAGGCCTCGTTTCGATCGGCTGTTCCGTCCAAGCCGGTTGACTCCTGATGAACACGACATACTCCGTTGCCTCCCGACGAACACGACGCATTCCGTAGCGTCCCCATGAACAGGAGGATGCAGTTTCTCCATTTTGACCCACCCATGTACATGATCCCTGGCCGTACGTATGTGCGAGTAGGCATTCGAGAACCCGCGTCGTATTTACTTTCTTGTACCCTGGCCACTGTACGTACATGTACATGATATTAACGGGACTGCATGGCATGCTACGTGCATGCCTCTACTATGACACGTGTGTGCCTCTACTACGACACATGCCCTTCCTTACATGCCCAAGGTTCATTGCTGCAGCCTATAGACAGACCGATCGACCAATATGTACGTACACGTTCTCGACCAGAATGACAACGCTACGTACGCTTCGACTAGGTGGGTCCCGACTGTCAGGCACTTCCTTGTGTGCAAAGATGTAGTTGGTGGGTCCTAGCAGTAAGCGGGCAAATCATTTTTTTGCTCCTAATATGGATGCACTTCCTTGCGTGCGAAGATGTAGCTGGTGGGTCCCAGCTATCAGGGGGGAACATTTTTTCATGAAATACGATGGCCCATCCGATGGGTCCCTACTGTCAGGTGGAGGAATAATTATTTTGTGCGTAATAAGGAAGCACTTCGTTGCTGTGGCCGTGGACCCAGCTATCAGCCTCTCCATGTAAAGTACACTTCCGATGTAAGTCATTCCATGACAACGTTGACCACGCCACGCTAAGAGCACCAAGGTAGTGGACGACAGTGAGGCCTAGGATGGGGACGACGTGGAGCCAGGAAGACGCGGAAGTGGATGCCCACGCGAAGGGGAGTACAAGGGTTCACTGGTTCGGTTGCGGTGTGAGGCTGCCGTCGCCGTAGAATAACAGGGGGTGTGGGTGAGTAGAGGGATGGCCTGGCCAGCGATGGGAGTAGTAGGAGCGGTGAGGCCTCCGCGGCATCACAGCCGGCCATGGGAGCCAAGAGCATGCGGCACGACCGATGCTGGTTTGGGCGGCTGGAGCAAGAAGACCAAAGGTTGAAGAAGCACTACGGCCGTTGGATGGACATCATACGGTCACTGGAGCTAGAATCGTTCATATTGACTAAGTTGACAAAGCCCTCCATCCCCGTCAACTTAGTAGGCCCACAAGTCAGCCTCCCACTATGGTGGGTCCCGGCTAGCAGGGGGTATTCATTTTTTGGTGCGTAATAAGGAGGCACTTCCTTGCGTGCGAAGATATAGCTGGTGGGTCCGACCTGTCAGTGGGGGAACTTTTTTCGCGAAATATAGAGGCCCTTCCGGTGGGTCCTAGCTATCAGGTGGAGGACTTATTATTTTGCGCATAATAAGGAGGCATTTCCTTGTGTTCGGCCGTGGACCCAGCTGTCACCCTCTCCACGTATAGTCCACTTCCGATGGATGTCGTTCGTTAACCATGTTGACCACACCGCGCCCCAGACAGCAACGAGCCGAAGATGGGAAGATGCAGGAGTGGAGTCGTAGACAGACAGGTGTACGAGGGTTAACTAGTTCTGGTGTGGTGTGGTTCGGCATTCGATGGAGAAGAACATGAGGTGTGGAGGGGTGGAGGGATGGCCTGGCCAGTGGTTGGGTAGCGCTTCCCAGTGAAGCATGCTAAGCAGAGCTGCTAGTAGCAGGAGGCGGGAGAAGGTGGTCCCGGCAGTGCTGGAGGAAGAATACGAGAGATTGAAGATGGATGTCGGCCTTTGGATGTAAATCCAATGGCTAATGATGTCAGAATCATTTGTTGACTAAGTTGACAAGGACTTGTGTTGGTTTCGACATATTGGCCCACATTTTCGGCCTCCAAAAATGTGGCACATATTCAACCCATTTTTTCAGGATTTATAGTCAATTTGATCTCTTTTTTAGAATTATAGTCCATTTGCTGGGCTGGGTGAACAAATAATGTAGCATCCACGCGGCCCATTTATATTTTCCTAAAAAATTACAGGCCATTTGCACTTTCTCGAAATACATGATTTTGCTGGGCTGATTCTAATTATAATGTTGGGTTGGGCGCAGTAATGTTATCAAAAAATAAACAGGGGCTGAGCATTTTGTTATAAATATATTTAAATAATAAGTGATTTATTATTACATTGGTCCTTAAATCTTACCAAGCTTTTGTACACAATCACCAGGATTTTCGTTCCCAAAAAAATCCAGGATTTTATTATTAAGAAATTATTTTTATAAGTTAATAAGATGTGGGATATTGTTTTCTTACGTATGTAAGTATCTGCTAAATATATGATGACAATAACAATAATATATAATAACATATAAAATAATTTAAATATATATAATATAGTTAGAAGGGAAACATAAGTTGGACCAGGCGTTACTATTCTTATATAGAAAAACAGAATAGACCTCTGCGTTTTCTTCCAAAAAATACATAAATTGTGCTGTAGATGTTTCCGGAAAAATAAAACCTCAGATGGGAGGTCCATAGGCCGGTCGATACATGAGGGCCCTCAAAAATTACAAACCAGCATGTCATGGGCTACGCATGTTAAAAAAGAAAGCCTAGACGGGGCGGCCCACAACCCAGCTGATACTTGGTGCCCTAGTGATAATAAATGAACCTGCCATTATTGAATTTATCTACTTTAGTAACTACGTTGAAGCACCTCAAAAAATGTAACTAAGTTGAAAAACCCATGGGCCCCAACGTTATTATAGCATTAAGAGGAAGTATTTTTTCAATGAGGCACTTGCTTGCGTACGGCCATAGACCTGGTGGGTCCCGACGGTCCGCCTCTCCACATACAGTACTCTCCATATTCCTCTCGTTTGTTCAGCATGTTCACAACGGGAGACAGCGGCGCCACGGCGAGCGCATAAAGACGCAGGAGGAGATCGGACCACCTGAGGCAGTGCCTTATTTGTAACTAAAGTACTAAACTAACCTAGTGGCCAAGTGACGCTACCCGACAGCTGTTCCGCTCGGGTTTGATTCCACCTGATGCAGGGAAAATATCTCCAAATTTTTTGTCGCTGCCATTATTGAAATGTGGGTCCCCATTGTCATCTATGCACACCACGCCCAACACTTGCCAAAACTTCATCCCTCATTTTCTCTGTTTTTCGCACACTCGACATTGTCTGGGCATTTTGAAAATAGCATATATTTTTTTACTGTGCATCATATGAAGATGTGGTATGCATGAATGTTGATCAGCATGATGTTAACTGGCTGGTAGTTCCATTTTCGACCATGAATAAAATTTCTAACATGATGTTATGCCTGTTTGAAGAGGCCGTGTGTAACACCCCGGATGTAACTTTCCATATTTGTAACTCCGACTCTACCATTCCCGGCTTTAAGTTATGAGATTCCCTTCATGGTTGGGTTTTGTCTTCGTTTTACATTTTGTTCATGTCATGCATTTCATATCATGTCATCATGTGCATCTCATTTGCATACGTCTTCGTCTCATGCATCCGAGCATTTTCCCCGTTGTCCGTTTTGCAATCCGACACTCCCACGTGCACCGGCGCCCCCCTTTTGTCTCTTTTTGTGAGCGGGTGTTAAACGTTCTCGGAATGGACCAAGATTTGCCAAGTGGCCTTGGTACACCACCGGTAGACCGCCTGTCAAATTTCGTCCCATTTGGAGTCCGTTTGATACTCCAACGGTTAACCGGGTAACCGCGAAGGCCTCTTTTGTGTTGCAGCCCAACACCCCTCCAAAACAGCCCAATAACCCTTCCAAACCACTTCCATGTCCTCCGTCGTCGGATCACGGTCGTGTGGGCGAAAACTACACTCCATTTGGACACCCAAACTCCCTCTACCTATATAAATGCATCTCCCCCTCCAAATTCATGGTTGAAACCCTAGAAATCCCCCTCGCGCCGCCGGACACCATCTCCTGCACCGACGAACATGTCCGCCGCCGCCGCTCGCCCAGTCCGGCGCTAACACGTGGCGATCCACGCTCACATCGCTGCGCCTCCCCGCCGAAGCCCGCCGGGCCCAGTTCGGGCCCGCCCGGCCAGAACCACCCGCGCCGCCGCCCGAGGCCCTCCGCCACCTGCCTCTCGGACCGAGCCGCGCGCCTCGTTCCCGTCGCCGGCAGCCGGAACCGCCGCCTCCCGTGCGTTGTCGCCCGCCCATCTTCCCATCTCCGGCGACCCCGCCACCGCGCACCTCCGCCAACGTCGCACCTCCACCGACCTTCCTCCGGCGAGCTCCTCCGCCAAGACGCCCACGCCCCGAAATCCGCGCCACCCCGACTCCCCGTCGCCGCCTCCTCCTCCAGCAGGTGCCCAGGCACCGGATCTCGCCGGCTCTCTCCTCTGGCGAGCTCCAAGCAGCTCCATCCGCCTCCCCCGACGAACCTCGCGATCCGCGCAACCCTAGATCTGGGAGAAGGTTGACCCCCAAATTCCTCTAAGTCTTTTCTGTGATGATTTTATGCTCTGTTCATCGCATCATAACTCCATGACCGTAGCTCCGTTTCATGCATTTAAGATATCGAAATGTTCATTGGGAGATGCTATTCATTTTGTTCCATTGTGACATGCTTGTTTGAGTTCATCTCGATGCCCAAATCATTGAGGCAAGAGTGCTATAAAACGTTTACTCCTGTTACTTAGCATATTATGATGTTTTGTCATTTTTGTCACATTTGATGTGTGCTTCATATGGGCATGAGCTCTACATGTGTTTTGGTCTGCAACATGCCATCTTGCAGAGGTGCTTGCCATGTATTTTTTGATCAATGTGGTGACTAGCACAAGCATGCAAACTAGGCTTCATTATTGCTGATTTCAGGGACTTAGGTTTTGGCTAAGTCATTTTTCTGCTATTATTTTTATGCCATGTAAACATGATGCTACAGTGAGATCCACCCTTGTTTTGAGTATCATTAGTAAGGGTGTTTTGGACATATGGTTATGCTATATCCATCCATGCCCCTATTTGCAATTATGGAGTGTCCTAGCATGTCTTAATCTTGCTCGACGTTTGCTATAAAATGTTCCTGGCAGATTGTTTACATGTTAATCAATTTTGCCATGGTTGTTGCTAGTGATCCATGCATGATATGAACTTGCTCTTGCCATGGTTAGCTTAATGAACATGTCTTCTTGCTGTTGGTATGCTTTTCTTGTCATTGAAGGCTTTGTGATGAGTAATTTGTGCTCGAAAAGATGCCTTCATAATTCTGTTTGCATGGGTGCCATCTTATCTTATGTGCCTTTTTGGCTCATGATCAGTATGGGACTTTTGATCTATGCATTTATTAGATTCATGTCATGCCTTGTTTTTCTATGATATGTTCATGTAGCATGTTGTTTGCTTGCTCTAAACATTGCTTCCTGATGTTATTTCTTTTGCACTTTTGCCATGCTTGTTTGAACGTGCTCTTGTGTGATTCAGTCGTAGCTCAGTGTTCATGTTTTGTCAAGCATCTTGAGTACATCTCTTCCATATGCTTGGTTGCTATGTTGGAGTGCAGTAGCTTAGTTTCTTGTTGTATTCTAGATGACATCATGCTGTTAATCGCAGAATTGTGCCATTCTTGTTTTGCTTGCCATTTGCAAACCGTGCATCCGTTTCCGGTGATCTTTATATCGATTTCGACTGAAATCATCTCATCTTTCCAGCGACACAATTGGTTTGCCAAGTTGATGCCTTGATCAATATTTTCCTTCCAGAGCACGCATATGCATTACATATCACATCTCGCATATCATGCCATGTGTTGCATCATGTTGATTGTGCATTGCACCGTGATTGATTGTTGGTCCTTTGCTTGTGTCCTTGCTTTGGGTAGAGCTGGGAGAGGAGTACGTGATCGAGGAATCTGTTGAGTATGCTAACGAGGATCAAGCTTTCGTCAACTCTGAGAACTTTGCAGGCAAGATGACCATACCCTCGAAATCACTTCTATCTTTGCTTGCTAGTTGTTCGCTCTATTGCTATGCTGCGATACCTACCACTTGCTATATCATGCCTCCCACATTGCCATGTCAAGCCTCTAACCCACCTTTCATAGCAAACCATTGTTTGGCTATGTTACCGCTTTGCTCAGCCCCTCTTATAGCATTGCTCGTTGCAGGTGAAGTTGAAGTTTGTTCCATGTTGGAACATGGATATTGTTGGGATACCATTGTTATCTCTTATTTACTTTAATGCATCTATATACTTGGTAAAGGGTGGAAGGCTCGGCCATATGCCTGGTGTTTTGTTCCACTCTTCCCGCCCTAGTTTCCGTCATACCAGTGTTATGTTCCTTGATTTTGCGTTCCTTACGCGATTGGGTGTTATGGGAACCCCTTGACAGTTCGCCTTCAATAAAACTCCTCCAGCAAGGCCCAACCTTGGTTTTACGATTTGCCACCTAAGCCTTTTCCCTTGGGTTCCGCGGACTCAAGGTCGTCTTTATTTTAAACCCCCGGGCCAGTGCTCCTCTGAGTGTTGGTCCAAACTGGGCGATGTCCGGCGCCCCCTGGGCAACCAGGGTCTATGCCAACCCGACGTCTTGCCCGTTCGGTGTGCCCTGAGAAAGAGATACATGCGACTCCTATCGAAATTTGTCGGCGCATTGGGTGGCTTTGCTAGTCTTGTTTTACCATTGTCAAAATGTCTTGTAACCGGGATTCTGAGTCTGATCGGGTCTTCCCAGGAGAGGGAATATCCTTCGTTCACCGGGAGAGCTTCTGATGGGCTAAGTTGGGACGCCCCTGCAGGGTTTTGAACTTTCGAAAGCCGTGCCCGCGGTTATGGGCAGGTGGGAATTTGTTAATATCCGGTTGTAGAAAACCTGACACATAACTCAATTAAAATGAATCAACCGCGTGTGTAGCCGTGATGGTCTCTTTTCGGTGGAGTCCGGGAAGAGAACACGGTCTTGTGTTATGGTTGGACGTAAGTAACTTCAAGATCTCTTCTTGATCACTATTAGCTTCTCAACCGTGCTTTGCTTCTCTTCTCACTCCCTTTTGCGTATGTTAGCCACCATATATGCTAGTGCTTGCTGCAGCTCCACCTCACTACCCTTTCCTACCCTTAAGCTTAAATAGTCTTGATCTCGCGGGTGTGAGATTGCTGAGTCCCCGTGACTCACAGGTACTTCCAAATAGATGCAGGTGCCGATGACGCCAGTGCAGGGGACACTACCGAACTCAAGTGGGAGTTCGACGAGGATTCGGGACGTTACTATATTTCTTTTCTGGATGATCAGTAGAAGAGCCCAGTTGGGGCAATCAGGGATCTTGCATTTGGGGTGGTCTTTCTTTACTTTGGTTCCATAGTCGGACCTTGATTGTATTCTGGATGATGTATTATGTATTTATGTATTGTGTGAAGTGGCGGTTGTAAGCCAACTCTTTATCCCTTTATTATTCAGTACATGGGATGTGTAAAGATTACCCCTCTTGCGACAGACCTACAATGCGGCTATGCCTCTAAGCCGCGCCTCGACACGTGGGAGATATAGCTGCATTGTGGGTGTTATAAGTTGGGAATCAGAGCCTTCCCTGACTTAGGAGCCCCCTGCTTGATCGAATCGCTGATGTTGTTCAATATATAACAAAATGCTTTGAGTCTTAGGATATTATATATCAAAGAGTAGGATTCTTTTTACTCCTCAGTCCCTTCGTCGCTCTGGTGAGGCCTCCTGACGTAGAGTTTTGATCCTTCTCTCCTCAAATTTCAGAAAAAAATTAGGATCACGCGGGTATCTTGGAATCGTTCCGATGGTTTTGTGATGACAACATTGTTCTTGGTGCCTACTGACATTTAGGGGTTGTGGCAGTGTCCCAGGGAGCTGAGCTCCGAGGTGTTGTCGTCACAATTTTATCGTTGCAGTTTTGGAATACCTGAGTTCGCCGACATCTAAAATCTCTTTTATGCAGTTGTTGGTGAGATGACCTCGATGCCACCCAGTACTGGGGCGGGAGTTCGGGAGTATTGCCATAACTCGTATAACCGATGATTTTCTAAGGTCGAGGTAAATGATTTTCGAAGGTTTCTTGGTTATGTGTTAAAGGATGGATACAGCTAGATATAGGATTTGTTAGTTTTGGGTGAGATATTATGCTTCCCCTGTATCCCCAACACCTGATTGCATAATTAGAAAGTTTTGGGAGTTTTATAGGTGGGAATTCATGTAGCGCTGGTATTTCTTCCCGCAGATAATTGGTTTGTGATTGGGTAATCCTTACCACTTATTTGTTCATATCCGTACCTTGTTTATATACTCATCTACCTTTATCTAAGTGGCTTCTCAATTTATGGAAGTGCGATGATTTACTTTGGAATTCATTCATTCATTTTTATTCGAATGTTAAGGCTATATGATGCAACTTCGATCCATTGATTCAGCTTGAATATATGTCCTACAAGCTTGGACCAGAGGAGTTGAAGGAGTTGAAGAAACAACTTGATTAACAAGAGCGCATGGGTCTAATCCGACCGAGTTCGTCTCCATGGGGTTGTGGTGTTCTTTTTGTCAAGAAGAAGGATGGAACGGAACGACTCTGCGTCGACTACCGTCCATTGAAAAAGAAGACAATAAAGAACAAGTATCCACTTCCCAACATCAATGAGCTATTCGAGCAACTTAAGGGTGCTCAAGTTTTCTCCAAGCTTGACCTCCGTATGGGTTTTCATCAGATTCGCATTCGTGAACAAGATATCCTAAAGATAGCATTCAGAACAAGCTATGGTTCTTATGAATATACTGTCATGTCTTTCGGCCTTGTCAATGCTACTCCAACGTTCTCTCGCATGATGAACTTCATCTTCAACCCTTATACAAATGATTTCGTCCTGGTGTATCCCAATGACATTTTGGTCTTTTCCAAGAATAAGGAGGATCATGCCAAGCATTTGAGATTTGTACTCGACAAACTCAGAGAGCATCAATTCTATGCGAAGTTTTCAAAGTGTGAGTTTTGGCTTGATGAGGTTCTCTACCTTGGTCATATCATCTCAGCCAAAGGCATCGCTGTTAATCCCGAGAAGGTGTCCGCAATTGTGAATTGGGAGCCTCCTCAGAATGTCAAGCAGCTCCATAGTTTTCTTGGGCTTTCAAGCTATTGTCGAAGATTCGTTGAGAATTTCTCTAAGATTGCAAAGCCTCTTTCCTACCTCCTCCAGAGGCATGTCAAGTATGTCTAGACGCCTGAATGTGACATTGCTTTCAACACCCTCAAAGAGAAGCTGGTCACAGCTCCTGTCTTCACTCCTACCGATGAATCCAAACCATTCGAAGTTTTCTGTGATGCCTCCCTGCAAGGTCTCAGTGCTATGTTAATGCAAGAGAAGAAAGTTGTGGCTTATACCTCTCGTTAGTTGAAGCCCAACGAAAGGAACTACCCCACTCACGACCACGAGTTGGAGGCAGTTGTCCATGCATTATTAACGTGGAGATATCTCTTGTTGGGAAGGAAAGTGGACATCTTCACTAATCATAAGAGACTCAAGTACATCTTCACTCAACCCAACCTCAACCTCAGACAGACTCGTTGGGTCGAAATGATTCAAGAATACAATCCGAGTATTGAATATACTCCAGGCAAGGACAATGTCACTGCAGACACTTTGAGCAGGAAGGCTTATTGCAACAGTTGAATTCTCAAGCCCTTCCAACCGGACCTTTGTGAAGCTTTCCGCAAACTGAACCTCCAAGTTGTCAAGTCCTCAAGGCTTATTGCAACAGTTGAATTCTCAAGCCCTCAAGGCTTTCTTGCCAACCTCCAAGTCTCTCCTACTCTGGAAGATCAAATTCATGAGGCACAACTTCTTGATGCCATGGTGAAGAAGGTGAAAAATGGGATTGCCAAGAGCCAACCCAAGTACAAGTGCTACCGCATTGATGACAAATACACTCTATTCTTTGAGGATCGAATTGTGGTTCCTAAAGGTGATCTAAGGAAAGTCATTATGAACGAGGCTCACAATTCCCTTCTATCCATTCATCCTGGAAGTACAAAGATGTACCATGACCTCAAGCAGTAGTATTGGTGGACTCGAATGAAGCAAGAAATTGCTCAGTCCGTGAATGAATGTGATGTCCGTAGAAGAGTGAAAGCAGAACACCAATGGCCAGCTGGTCTCCTCCAACCTCTTGCCATTCCAGAATGGAAGTTTGACCATATTGAGATGGACTTCGTAACTGGGTTTCCAAGTCCAAACGTGGAAATAATGCTATCTTTGTTGTCATCGACAAGCTTACTAAAGTGTCTCATTTTCTTCCTATCAAAGAATCTATCATAGCAGCTCAGTTGGCA
This sequence comes from Triticum aestivum, assembly GCF_018294505.1. Lineage (NCBI taxonomy): Eukaryota > Viridiplantae > Streptophyta > Magnoliopsida > Poales > Poaceae > Triticum > Triticum aestivum. The sequence goes on along the minus strand of NC_057809.1, from coordinate 253,811,551 downwards.
GAGCTATACACCTCCAAGATTGTCTCTTTGCATGGAATTCCACAATTGATATCTTCAGATCATGGAAGCATCTTCATTTCGTAGTTCTAGGACTCCTTCCAAATGGCCATGGGCACCAACATTCGCTTCAGCACAGCCTTCCATCCTCAAACTAGTGCCCAAGTCTAGCTAGTCAACCAAATTCTTGAAGATATGCTCAGGGCTTGTGTCATTTCCTTCCGTATGAAGTGGGAAGATTGTCTTCCATATGCCGAGTTCTCCTACAACAACAGCTTCCAAGCGAGTTCGGGCAAGGCCCCATTCGAGATTCTCTATGGCAGAAAGTGTCGTACTCCTCTCGATTGGTCAGAGACTGGTGAACGCCAACTTCTTGGCAATGACTTAATAACAGAAGCTGAAGAAATGTGCAAAGTCATCCGCGAAAATCTCAAAGCCGTGCAACGTGCTAGGAGAGTTACTATGATAGCAAGCACCGTGACTTGGCTTTCAAGATCGAGACCACGTCTACCTCCGCGTCTCCCCAATGAAAGGTACTTGTCGCTTCAATATCAAAGTGAAGCTTGCCCCCAGATACGTGGGTCCTTTCAATATCATTGGCAAAAGAGGCAACCTCGCATATCAACTTGAGCTTCCGTCCAACTTCGCAAACGTGCACGATGTGTTTCACGTGTCACAACTTTGCAAGTGCTTCAAGACTCCCGAGCGCACCATCAACTTCGAAGAGATTGATCTACAAGAAGATTTGTCTTATCATGAGCATCCCATTGCTATTCTTGAAGAAATCGAGCGCAAGACTCACAACAAGTCTATCAAATTCCTGAAAGTGAAGTGGTCACACCATTCCGACTGAGAAGCCACCTGCTAACGCAAGGACCGCCTCCGTTCCGAATATTCGGAGTTCTTTCAGTCCTAGATCTCGGGACGAGATCCTTTCGTAGTGGTGGAGTGTTGTAACACCCCGGATGTAACTTGCCATATTTGTAACTCCAACTCTGCCATTTCCGGCTTTAAGTTATGAGATTCCCTTTGTGGTTGGATTTTGCCTTCGTTTTGCATTTTGTTCATGTCATGCATTTCATATCATGTCGTCATGTGCATCTCATTTGCATACGTGTTCGCCTCATGCATCCGAGCATTTTCCCCATTGTCCGTTTTGCAATCCGACACTCCCACGTCCACCAGCGTCCCCCTTTTGTCTCTTTTCGTGAGCGGGTGTTAAACATTCTAGGAATGGACCGAGATTTGCCAAGTGGCCTTAGTACACCACCGATAGACCACTTGTCAAATTTCGTCCCATTTGGAGTCTGTTTGATACTCCAACGGTTAACCGGGTAACCACGAAGGCCTCTTTTGTGTTGCAGCCCAACACCCCTCCTAAACAACCCAATAACCCTTACAAACCACTTCCATGTCCTCCATCATCGGATCATGATCGTGTGGGTGAAAACTACACTCCATCTGGACACTCCAAACTCCATCTACCTATATAAATGCATCTCCCCCTCCAAATTCATGGTTGAAACCGTAGAAATCCCCCTCGCGCCGCCGGACACCTTCTCCTCCACCGAGGGACATGTCCGCCACTCGCCCACTCCGGCGCTGACACGTGGCGATCCGCGCCCACATCACCGCACCTCCCCGCCGAACCCCGCAAGGCCCAGGTCGGGCCCGCCTGGCCCGAACCACCCCCGCCGCTGCCCGAGTGATGATGACATCAATACCATTGTTACACCCACAGCCCATGCTGCTATACATACTGGACCAATTACTAGAGCTCGCGCACGCAAATTGAATTATCACGTACTTTTGTTTCTTGGTAACGATTCTAATGTTCATGAGAATATGATGCTGCCTAAATTGGATACATTTGTTTTGCTTACAAATGAAGGGCCTAGCTTGGACAAGAAAGATGAACCTTGGAACAAGTTCAAGCATGGAGATGATGGCACGCGCAAGGGGATCTAGAACGGAGTTACAAGTGATGATTTCAGGAATTTGAAGCCACCATAAAGAGTGCATGAAGCCTTGGACGAAATACACAAGATGCCACTTCATAAATTTCGTCCAGAGGCTATTTTAGGTGCTGCGTCACCTTATTATTGGGCCAGGCCCATGTATTTTTGAAATACTTAAGTATGGGCTATTTTTAGAGTCCGTATGTGTGGGGAAACAAGAGTTAGGGTTGGTTTCGGACCCCTACTCCAAGGGCCACAAAATCCCCCCCTCTTCCTCCATATATACAACCCTTAGGGCGTCGTTTAGACTTTGGGTTTTGTTTAGACTAAAAGTTCGCCATAGCTGCAACTTCGCGTACTTCGTTTGTGTCCAACGACCAGACCAAGATGTCACAAAACCCCACCTTGATCAATAAAGCTTTCATCTTATATTCACAATATCCGGATTGCAATCTCAGTTTCTTGCTTGTTGTTCATTTGCTCGTAGGAAACAGACCCTCGTGGTTAGGTTGATCATGCTCCTGCGTGGTCAATAACCCTCAGAAGTTGGTTTAGCGATTGCTAAAGCGCAACGTCTCGCACGTTCGTAGTCGGATCGTCAAGGTCGACTCCCACAGAAAACGATAGCCACCATCTCATCGAAACATCGGGACATCTTTGCCTCGATCAAGTGGTATCAGATTTCCAGGTTGCTCAGTGAGATTTTACAGTTTTTCGCAGTTTAGGTCAAGTCCGTTCTTCATACGTATAGTCCCCGAAAAAGCCAAAAAAATTTAGGGTTAGGTCATCATATCCGAACCAATCTGAGCCATTGCATACTCTTTTTAGAGTTTTGCTTTGTTGAATTTGTGGTTGCATCGTCATGTCGAGTTGCTGGTCTTAGCGTCTAGTCCCTTAGAGTTTCGAGTTCTGTTCACAGGTTGTCACACCGCCGCCGCACCATCATCATCATCATTACCATTTACCACCACCCCACCATATACATCGCTGCTGCCATATACAACCACCAATCCGAGTCCACATATGCCATCGCCATATACCACCACCAATCCGAGTCCACATATACCATCGCCATATACCACCACCAATCTGAGTCTAGATATACCACCACAGTCCGAGTTCCACCAGATTCATCTCCGCCACCAGTCCTAGTCCGAGTCCAGTATTTGTTGCTTTATTTTCGAGTTCTAGATCACGCCATACTCCGAGTCGTGACAGAGTAGGACTCCCGAGACTACGTGCTACCCGCAGAAGAAAAATAGTTCCAAATTCAAAAAAAACTAAGTTTGGAAAATTCTGGCTAGGCAGTTTTTAGATCATTTGTAGACTTTTTCAAAAAAAACTGTTGCGGAGCAAAAAAAAATGAAAAAAAGAAAAAAAAATCAGAGCGTGCTCCTCCATTGTTTACATGCAGCTCCGTGATTTTGTTAGTGTTCTAGGCTCGCGTCTCTAGCATGGTCTAGCCTAGGACCAGCACAGTAACGTCGTTGGGCGTTTATTCAACTTTGCATCTCTGAATTGATTATTGCTGACCCTTTTTGCTACCATACTATAAGCCTTCCCAGCTCCACGTACATCTACGTCATGCGTTTTGACTCTCCCTGGTAATCGCTCTATCCAAGCTTTGAGAGTTTTGACTACGACGGTTGCCGATCACCGCCTGCTGCTGGGTAAGAACTGGTATGAACTTGAGATTTGCATAACGTATTTGTGACACCACCACCTCTTGTTAGTAGTCTATAGGATCATATTCTTGGGTGTTTCTATTGTTGCTAACCATGGCAGGATCACAAGCCGACGAGACTGACTAGGAGAACATGACGAATAAGGAGTTGCATGATAAATTTCAGCAAATGATGAGTGGACAGGTGCAAGATGTGCTAAACAGATTGTATAGAAGAATATTATTAGGAATTACAAATAATGGCAATGAGGTTACAAGGATGAGGTTGATTTTGCGGGAGATTACAAGGATGAGGTTGATCAAAATCAGAACTACGTGCCACCACCAGCACAACAACCACCAGGTCGTCCACATGCAAATAATGGCAATGGTAGGGCTCACCCTCAGGTAGGAGATCATGACCATCTCCCTAAACTAAAATTGAATATTCCACCATTTAAGGGTAGATATGTTCCTGATATATATCTTACTTGAGAGTTAGAAACTGAACAACGATTTACATGTTTACAATATCCCGAGGAGAGACGTGTTCCTTCTACTGTTTGTGCATTCACTAGTTTTGCATGTGTTTGGTGGTCTGAGCATTGTAGATTATATCCTATTCCAGCTACTTGGGCTGCTTTGAAAACTGATATGCATACTCGTTGGGTTCCACCATATTATCAACGTGAATTACTTCAAAAATTACAGTGTTTAAGACAAAGAATTTTTTTATAGAAGAATATTATCAGTAATTACAAACTGGCATGATTAGATGTGGTATTGTTGAGGAGAATGAAGCTACGCTTGCACGTTTTATGGGTGGATTAAATAGAGAGATTCATACCATTCTAGAGTATAAGGAGTATAATAATATCACTCGTTTATTCCATCTTGCGTGTAAAGCTGAACGTGAAGTGCAGGATCGACAGGCATTGGCGCGAACTAACTTTTCTGCAGGTCGATCTTCATCATGGATACCACGTGCATCGTCTACTTCCACTACACCAGCACCTCCATCAGGTGCCACCTCCAGCCGTGATACAAGAAAGCAGGCACAACCACCACTATCTGCCAAGAGCACACCTCCCAGGCCTGTGCATAATTCTTATTCTTCCATGGCATCAACAGGGCACACAGGTGATATTATTTGTCATCGTTGTAAGGGAAGAGGACATTTTGCGAGAGAATGCAAATCTTAGCGTGTGATTATTGCTACTGAGGATGGTGGGTATGAGTCCGCTAGTGACTATGATGAGGAGACTTTGGCTCTTATTACACGTGAAGAACATGGTGGAGATGATTCTGATCATGAGACGCAATACATGGCTCCTGAAGATGCTAACAGGTATGAATGTTTAGTTGCTCAACGTGTTTTGAGTGTGCAGGTCACACAAGCTGAGCAAAATCAGAGGCATAATTTGTTCCATACAAAGGGAGTTGTGAAGGAACGTTCTTATTGCGTCATCATAGATGGAGGGAGCTGCAACAACTTGGCTAGCATGGAGATGGTGGAGAAGCTATCTCTCACCACAAGACCACATCCACATCCTTACTACATCCAATGGTTCAACAACAGCGGCAAGGTTAAGGTAACACGTACTGTTCGTGTGCATTTTAGTATCTATACATATGTTGATTATGTTGATTGTGATGTGGTACCTATGCAAGCATGTTCCTTATTACTTGGTAAACCATGGAAATTTGATAAAAATTCTGTACACCATGGTAGAAACAATCACTATACTCTTGTTCATAAGGATAAAAATATTACTTTGCTTCCTATGACTCCTGATTCCATTTTGAAAGATGATATTAATAGAGCTAATAAAGAAAAACAGGAGAAACATAAGAGTGAAAATCAGATTGTGGCAAAAGAATTTGAGCAACAAATGAAGCCTAATAATAAACCATCTAGTGTTGATTCTGAAATTAAATTGAAAAGTGCATGTTTACTTGCCACCAAATCTGATATTGATGATCTAGATTTTAGTAAGTCTGTTTGCTATGCTTTTGTGTGCAAAGAGGCATTATTTTCATTCGAGGACGTGCCTTCCTCTTTGCCTCCTGCTGTCACTAACATTTTGCAGGAGTTCGCTGACGTCTTTCCACAAGACGTGCCACTGGGATTACCACCTATTCGAGGGATTGAGCATCAAATTGACTTAATTCCCGGTGCATCATTACCCAACCGTGCGCCATACCGTACCAATCCAGAGGAGATGAAAGAGATTATGCGTCAAGTACAGGAGCTGCTCGACAAAGGTTATATACGTGAATCCCTTAGTCCTTGTGCTATTCCTATCATTTTAGTGCCGAAAAAGGATGGTATGTCACGTATGTGTGTTGATTGTAGAGGCATTAATAATATTACTATTCGTTATCGTCATCCTATTCCTAGGCTAGACGACATGCTTGATGAATTGAGTGGCTCTACAATATTCTCCAAAGTTGATTTGTGTAGTGGATATCATCAAATTCATATGAAATTGGGAGATGAATGGAAAACAGCATTTAAAACTAAGTTTGGATTATATGAGTGGTAGGTCATGCCTTTTGGGTTAACTAACGCACCTAGTACTTTCATGAGGTTAATGAACGAAGTTTTACGTGCTTTCATTGGACGATTTGTGGTAGTCTATTTTGATGATATACTGATTTATAGTAAATCTTTGGAGGAACATTTGGAACATTTACGTGCTGTTTTTATTGCTCTACATGATGCACGTTTGTTCGGTAACCTTGGAAAGTGCACCTTTTGCACCGACCGAGTATCTTTTCTTGGCTATGTTGTTACTCCACAGGGAATTGAAGTTGATAAAGCCAAGATTGAAGCTATTGAGAGTTGGCCACAGCCCAAACGGTCACACAAGTGAGGAGATTCCTTGGCCTCGCTGGTTTCTATAGGCGTTTTGTGAGAGATTTCAGCACCATTGCTGCACCTCTCAACGAGCTTACAAAGAAGGATGTGCATTTTTTGGGGTACCGCACAGGAAGAAGCCTTCACGGTATTGAAAGATAAGTTGACACATGCTCCATTACTCCAACTTCTTGATTTTAATAAGACTTTAGAGCTTCAATGTGATGCTAGTGGAATTGGATTAGGAAGTGTGTTATTACAAGATGGCAAACCTATTGCATACTTTTCTGAAAAATTGAGTGGGCCTAGTCTGAACTATTCTACTTATGATAAAGAATTATATGCTCTTGTTCGGACCTTAGAAAGATGGCAACATTATTTATGGCCCAAGGAATTTGTTATATATTCTGATCATGAATCTTTGAAACACACTAAAAGTCAAGAAAAACTGAACCTTAGACATGCTAAATGGGTTGAATTCATTGAGACTTTCCCTTATGTCATTAAACACAAGAAGGGTAAAGAATATGTTATTGCTGATGCTTTATCTCGTTGTTATACTATGCTTTCACAACTTGACTTTAAAATATTTGGTTTGGATACCATCAAAGATCAATATATGCATGATGCTGAATTTAAAGATGTATTGCAGAATTGCAAGGAAGGGAGAACTTGGAACAAGTTCGTTCTTAATGATGGATTTGTGTTTCGTGCTAACAAGCTATGCGTTCCAGCTAGCTCCGTTCGTCTTTTGTTGTTGCAGGAGGCGCATGGAGGAGGATTAATGGGACACTTTGGCGTCAAGAAGACGGAGGATATACTTGCTACACATTTCTTTTGGCCAAACATGAGACGAGATGTTGAGAATTTTGTTGCTCGTTGCACTACATGTCAAAAAGCTAAGTCACGACTCAATCCTCATGGTTTATATATGCCTTTGCATGTACCTAGTGTTCCTTGGGAGGATATATCTATGGACTTTGTTTTAGGTTTACCTCGAACAAAGAAGGGGAGGGATATCATATTTGTTGTCGTTGATAGGTTCTTGAAAATGGCACACTTTATACCATGTCATAAAAGCGATGATGTTGTTAATGTTGCTGATTTGTACTTTCGTGAAATTATTCGCTTGCATGGTGTGCCGAATACTATTGTTTCAGATCGTGATACTAAATTTCTTAGCCACTTTTGGAGATGTTTATGGGCTAAGTTGGGGACTAAACTGCTTTTCAGTGCTACTTGTCTCCCCCAAACTGATGGACAAACTGAAGTAGTCAATAGAACATTGCCTACTATGCTTAGGGCTGTTTTGCAGAATAACAAGAAAATGTAGGAAGACTGCTTGCCTCATATTGAATTTTCTTATAATTGTTCATTGCATTCTACTACTAAGATGTGCCCTTTTGAAATTGTGTATGGTTTCCTACCTCGTGCACCTATTGATTTGTTGCCTATTCCATCTTCGGAGAAGGTTAATTTTGATGCTAAAGAACATGCTGAATTGATTTTAAAAATGCATGAGTTAACTAAGGAAAACATTGAGCGTATGAATGCTAAATATAAACTTGCTGGAGATAAGGGTAGAAAACATGTTGTGTTTGCACCTTGAGATCTTGTTTGGTTACATTTGCGTAAGGATATATTTCCTAATTTGCACAAATCAAAGATAATGCCACATGCTGATGGTCCTTTTAAGGTGTTAGAGAAAATAAATGATAAGGCATATAAACTTGAGCTGCCTACAGATTTTGGGGTTAATCCCACTTTTAACATTGCAGATTTGAAGCCTTATTTGGGTGAGGACGATGAACTTTCGTCGAGGATGACTTCATTTCATGAAGGGGAGGATGATGAGGACATCAATACCATTGTTACACCCACGGCCCCTGCTGCTATACATAGTGGACCAATTACTAGACCTCGTGCACGCCAATTGAATTATCAGGTACTTTCGTTTCTTGGTAATGATTCTAATGTTCATGAGAATATGATGCTGCCTAAATTGGATACATTTGTTTTTCTTACAAATGAAGGGCCTAGCTTGGACAAGAAAGATGAACCTTGGAACAAGTTCAAGGATGGAGATGATGGCATGCGCAAGGGGATCCAGAATAGAGTTACAAGTGATGATTTCAGGACTTTGAAGCCACCATAAGGAGTGCATGAAGCCTTGGACGAAATACACAAGATGCCACTTCATAAATTTCGTCCAAAGGCTATTTTAGGTGCTGTGTCACCTTATTATTGGGCCAGGCCCATGTATTTTCGAAATACTTAAGTATAGGCTGTTTTTAGAGTCCATATGTGTGGGGAAACAAGAGTTAGGGTTGGTTTCGGACCCCTCCTCCAAGGGCCACGAAATCCCCCCACCCATCTTCCTCCATATATACAGCCCTTAGGGCATCGTTTAGACTTTGGTTTTTGTTTAGACTAAAAGTTTGCCATAGCTGCAACTTCGTGTACTTCGTTTGTGTCCAACGACCAGACCAAGACGTCTCAGAACCCCACCTTGATCAATAAAGTTTTCATCTTATATTCGCAATATCCAGATTGCAATCTCAGTTTCTTGCTTGTTCTTTGTTTGCTCGCAGGTAACAGACCCTCGTGGTCAGGTTGATCGTCCTCCTGCATGGTCAATAACCCTCGGAAGTTGGTTTAGCAATTGCTAAGGTGCGACGTCTCGCACGTTCGTAGTCGGATCGTCAAGGTCGACTCCCACAAAAAACGATAGCCACCATCTCATTGAAACATCGGGACACCTTTGCCTCTATCACCGAGGCCCTCCACCACCTGCCTCTCGGACCGAGCCGCGCGCCACCCGCCTCGTTCCCGTCGCCGGCAGCCGGAACCACCTCCTCCCGTGCGTTGCCGCCCGCCCAGCTTCCCATCTCTGGCGACCCCGCCGCCGCGCGCCTCCGCCAATGTCATAGCTCCGCCACTCCTCCGCCAACTTTCCTCCGGTGAGCTCCTCCGCCACGATGCCCGCACCCTGAAGTCCGCGCCACCCCGGCTCCCCATCACCGCCTCCTCCTCCAGCAGGTGCCCCGGCCCCGGATCTCGCTGGCTCTCTCCTCCGGCGAGCTCGCAGCTGCTCCGGCCGCCTCCCCCGACGAACCTCGCGATTCGTGCAACCCTAGATCTGGGAGAAGGTTGACCCCCAAATTCCTCCAAGTCTTTTCTGTGATTATTTTATGCTCTGTTCATCACATCATAACTCCATGACCGTAGCTCCGTTTCATGCATTTAAGATATCAAAATGTTCATTGTGAGATGCTCTTCATTTCATTCCATTGTGGCATGCTTGTTTGAGTTCATCCGGATACCCAAATCACTGAGGCAAGAGTGCTATAAAATGTTTACTCATGTTACTTAGCAGATTATGATGTTTTGTCATTTTTGTCACATTTGATGTGTGCTTCATATGGGTATGAGCTCTACATGTGTTTTGGTATGCAACATGCCATCTTTGCAGAGGTGCTTGCCATGTATTTTTGTGATCAAGGTGGTGACTAGCACAAGCATGCAAACTAGGCTTCGTGATATTGCTTATTTCAGGGACTTAGGTTTTGGCTAAGTCATTTTCCTGCTGTTATTTTCATGCCATGTAAACATGTTGCTACACTGAGATCCATGCATGTTTTGAGTATCTTCAGTAAGGGTGTTTTGGACATATGGTTATGCTCTATCCATCCATGCCCATGTTTCCAATTATGGAGTGCCCTAGAATGTCTTAATCTGGCTCTACTTTTGCTATAAAATGTTCCTGGCAGATTGTTTACATGTTAATCAATTTTGCCATGGTTGTTGCTAGTGATCCATGCATGATATGAACTTGCTCTTTCCATAGTTAGCTTCATGAACATGTCTTCTTGCTGATGGTATGCTTATCTTGTCATGCAAGGCTTTGTGATGAGTGATTTGAGCTCGCAAAGATGCCTTCATAATTCTGTTTATGCCATGCTCAGTTTTCTGCTAAGTATGAAACTGTTAATAAAACTTGCTATGTTTACATGGGTGCCATAATATCTTCTTTGCCTTTTTGGATCATGATCAGTACAGAACTTTTCATCTATGCATTTAGTATATTCATGCCATGCCTTGTTTTGCTACGATTTGTTCCTATAGCATGTTGTTTGCTTGCTCTAAACATTGCTTCCTGATGTTATTTCTGGCATGTTAGTATTTTCACTAACTCTGTGAAGCTAATATCTTTTTCACTGTTGCCATGCTTGTTTGAACCTGCTCTTGTGTGATTTAGCCGTAAATCAATGTTCATGTTTGTCAAGAATCTTGAGTACATCACTTCAATATGCATGGTTGCTATGTTGGAGTGCAGTAGCTTAGTTTCTTGTTGCATTCTAGATGGCATCGTGCTGTTAATTGCAGAATTGTGCCATTCTTGTTTTGCTTGCCATTTGCAAACCGTGCATCCGTTTCTGGCGATCTTTATATCGATTTTGACCGAAATCATCTCATCTTTCCAGCGGCACACTTGGTTCTCCAAGTTGACGCCTTGATCAATCTTTTCCTTTTGGAGCATGCATATGCATTGCATATCACATCTCGCATATCGTGCCATGTTTTGCATCATGTTTATTGTGCATTGCATCGTGATTGATTGTTGGTCCTTTGCTTGTGTTCTTGCTTTGGGTAGAGCTGGGAGATGAGTACGTGATCGAGGAACCTGATGAGTACGCTAACGAGGATCAAGCTTTCGTCAACTCTGAGAACTTTGCAGGAAAAATGACCATACCCTCGAAATCACTTCTATCTTTGCTTGCTAGTTGTTCGCTCTATTGCTATGCCGGGATACCTACCACTTGCTATATCATGCCTCCCATATTGCCATGTCAAGCCTCTAACCCACCTTTCCTAGCAAACCATTGTTTGGCTATGTTACCGCTTTGCTCAGCCTATCTTATAGCATTGCTAGTTGCAGGTGAAGTTGAAGTTTGTTCCATGTTGGAACCTGGATATTGTTGGGATACCATTATTATCTCTTATTTACTTTAATGCATCTATATACTTGGTAAAGTGTGGAAGGCTCGGCCTTATGCCTGGTGTTTTGTTCCAGTGTTGCCTCCCTAGTTTCCGTCATACCGGTGTTATGTTCCTTGATTTTGCATTCCTTACGTGGTTGGGTGTTATGGGAACCCCTTAATAGTTCGCCTTGAATAAAACTCCTCTAGCAAGGCCCAACCTTGGTTTTAGCATTTGCCACCTAAGCCTTTTCCCTTGGGTTCTGCGGAATCAAGGGTCATCTTTATTTTAAACCTTCGGGCCAGTGCTCCTCTGAGTGTTGGTCCAAACTGGGCGATGTCCGGTGCCCCCTCGGCAACCAGGGTTTATGCCAACCCGATGTCTTTCCCATTTGGTGTGCCCTGAGAACGAGATACGTGCGACTCCTATCGGGATTTGTCGGCGCATCGGGTGGCTTTGTTGGTCTTGTTTTACTATCGTTGAAATGTCTTATAACCGGGATTCCGAGTATGATCGGGTCTTCCCGGGAGAGGGAATATCCTTTGTTGACCGTGAGAGCTTGTGATGGGCTAAGTTGGGACACCCCTACAGGGTTTTGAACTTTCGAAAGTCGTGCCCATGGTTATGGGCAGATGGGAATTTGTTAATATCCGGTTGTAGAAAACCTGACACATAACTTAATTAATGAATCAACCGCGTGTGTAGCCGTGATGGTCTCTTTTCGGTGGAGTCCGGGAAGAGAACACGATCTTGTGTTATGCTTGGACGTAAGTAACTTCAGGATCACTTCTTGATCACTATTAGCTTCTCGACCGTGCTTTGCTTCTCTTCTCGCTCTCTTTTGCATATTTTAGCCACCGTATATGCTAGTGCTTGCTGCAGCTCCACCTCACTACCCTTTCCTACCCTTAAGCTTGAATAGTCTTGATCTCGCGGGTGTGAGATTGCTGAGTCCCCATGACTCATAGATACTTCCAAACAGATGCAGGTGCCAATGATGCTAGTGCAGCGGACGCTACCGAACTCAAGTGGGAGTTCGACGAGGATTCGGGCCGTTACTATGTTTCTTTTCCGGATGATCAGTAGAGGAGCCCAGTTGGGGCGATCGGGGATCTAGCATTTGGGGTGGTCTTTCTTTATTTTGGTTCCATAGTCGGACCTTGATTGTATTCTGGATGATGTATGATATATTTATGTATTGTGTGAAGTGGCTATTGTAAGCCAACTCTTTATCCCTTTCTTATTCAGTACATGGGATGTGTAAAGATTACCCCTCTTGCGACAGACCTACCATGCGTCTATGCCTCTAAGTCGTGCCCCGACACGTGGGAGATATAGCCGCATTGTGGGTGTGACACCGTGTTAATATAAATGCTCTGCCTCTGAAAGTTGCAGTTTCTTATTTGAAACTAAACTGGTAGTTTCTTATTTGAAACTGAAACTTGTAGTTTCTTGTCTGAGAATCACATTGTCTGCACTTTTATACTCCTATGAAACTACATTTTTAAGTTCTAAAAATAGATCTCTAGAATTCATAAAATACTTCATATGCTCAATACTGAAATCTGAAATTCAAAAGACATTCATATCTGAAAGTACTCTCAAAATACACAACACAAAACAGAATTCACAACCTGCAAATACTGATGATCCTAAGGTCCTCCTGACAATTCACAACCTTCCCGACTATTGTCCCCTCCTATTCCTTGGTGGTAGACAGCCGCCCCATGAGACGATGTGAATGGCGAGGGAGAGGATGGCAGGAAAGCATCGTCGAGGCAATAGCTTTTCTCCTCTTGCAGTTGGGTTCGGTCGACGAAGACTCCACTGGCTTGCTCTAGCATGACACGCTCACAAATGGCACCTTATAGATGCTCGATCCTTCTATCTCTGGTGGATGCTCCATCTGGGATCGATACTCCCACCACCGCTCCCTCACGATCGGATTCGGTGAATCTGTTTGCTCCATGGCCCAGAGGAGCATCTCTATGTACTCCCGCGCGACTCCCTTCGGGAGTACCGCCGCCTTTTCGCTCTAATGCAGATATTTGGCGATGGATGTTGCCGTCGCCGCTAGTTTGTCCTTGTTGTCAAACCAAGACTGTATCTCCAACATCCTAGCTAGCTTCATAGGGTCGCCGTCTACGATCCTCACATATCAGTTGTACTCCTCCATCGATCTACTTCTCCACAACACCTTCACTCGCCAGCGGTGCTTTTTGAATGGAAGAGTAGAGGAGCAGCGCTGGTTTTGGATTAGAACGGGAGAGGAGCGACGTTGGTTTTGGATTGGAACAGGAGAGATGGGGTGGTGGTTTAAGAGGAGAGGAGCGGCGCTGGTCTTGGAAGTATTTTTTTGTTTTGCGTATTTTGGGTCAAAGTTTGACCACGTACTATATTTGACATGCAAAATGTGAATGCATGTCACCAAAAATTGTATAATTTGGTTCATATCTGAATGTACTTTCAAATTATATTATTTTTGAAACGTATAACATATATTTTATTTAATCATGGTCAATTATGACACAGAATAAAAGGGAGACTAGTTAATGTGGGGTCACTTTCTTAATTGAAGGATAAATTAATTTTGATTTTTATCCAGTCACAGCGCACCGGCTCTCTTCTCCAATCCTAAATCGCTGCCACACGCTCCTCTCCATCTTCTCCATTGCAAAACCACCTCCTCTCCTCTCCATCATCTCCATTCCAAAACCACCGTCTCGCCTCTCCCTCTTCTCCATTGCAAAACCACCTCCTCTCCTCTCCATCATCTCCACTCCAAAACCACCGTCTCGCCTCTCCCTCTTCTCCAATGCAAAACCACCCCCTCTCCTCTCCATCATCTCCATTCCAAAACCACTGTCTCGCCTCTCCCTCTTCTCTATTGCAAGACCACCGTCTCCCCTCCCATCTTCCAAAGCTAGCACCGGACCACTCAGAAGGACATCTATGGAGAGGATGCATCAGTGAATCAGGAAGATGGCCGGCGGTGACCAGGCAAAGTTAGCCAGGGTGAAGGAGATCCTTCTTGTTTTGACAATGAGTGGGTGATTTCGAGGACGGTGAGGGACATGTGGCAATGTATGCGAAAGAGCGAGACGACTGTGATGACGGCGGCGATGTACTCCTCGGCGGCAGTCATGCCGTAGTCCTTAGAGTTCATCGAGTATCTCCTCTGAGCAATGGAGCAGATAGATTCACCCGAGGCGAAAGTCACGCGGAGGTGGTAGTCGTACAGGTCAAAGGTCGAGCACCCAGAGGATAACGAATTGATCGAGTACGGTATGTCGTTCGTGAGGGTGTAGAGCCAGCCGGAGCCACATGAGTATTCGTTCTCCCACCGCAAGAGGAGGTCGGATGGCGCAATGGTGCAATGTCGCTTACCCGCTGTTCTCTATGGTTCCCTCGATGCTCGCCTTGTTTCAACGGCGGCGGTAGGGTTTAACGTAAGCTTCGCACTAACCTAATCTTCCATCAGCTCATGCTTACAATCAGTGTGACAGCTTATGAAAATCATGCTTACAATCATTCTCCGAGTACTACGCCAATCACCCTAACATAGCTCTGGACCTTTGGGTCAAAGTTGTGACACTGTGTACTAATAAAGAAAAATAGATTGGTGCTTCTTTCAGAAAAGAGTACTCCCGAGAAAACTGACAATATAAGCTACTAGTATTTGGTTAGAGGATTTGTTGCCGAGAAAGATCCGTCCACAGAGAGCACCACACATCCCACTAGTGGTGGTGGATGCCAATGCGTGCATGGAGCATGATTGGTGTCGGTAATTTTTACATGGCACACCTGGCACTCTGCCTATATGTCGGTTCCATTCGTACATTTCTGCAGTTCCACCAAAATGCAGCTGAATAACCTTGTTAATGAAAAAGCATGATTACATTATAGTGGCACTAGTTGATGAAACATACACTAATATATAGAAGAAAATATCGCGATAGTATCATAGTATGCCATGCTGCGAGGGAGAGATGGGCCTTGCGACGCCTCATATGGTACGCCTCATACTAGAAATTAACCAAAGTCTCCCGATACACCTTCTGCCAATGATGAACATCAGTGTAAAATGGTAGTACAAGGAGGGGCCTTGAGACATTCTAGTTTGCAGATCAACTAAAATAAAGCACCCCAGTTTGCAGAAATGCTTAAACATTAACCGTGGGACTAGTTGATGAAACATATACTAACAAAGAGAAGCACTTTCTTTATCTACATTTGAAATGAAATGATAGAGAGGACACTCGCTCTATTTTAACTGTATTATTACTTCATTTTATCAGTGGCACTAGGGTCGAGTAGGTGGAAAATGAGGTGTACCATGCGTTGCAAGGATGGTGGCCAAGGTTGCTTAGACTGGGATGCTGAAGCTGGCTCTTTTAGTCCCTATCTTCCCCCCTGATGTTTCTGTGGTAGCGTTTGGGTTGTAATCTAAACTTGGTCGAGCTGGTGTTGCGTCCCCCTACCTGCCTAGCTTATGTGGCGAACTTGTCTCCTACTAGTACTTAGTCCGTTCTAGTAGTAGTTTCATAACTTCCCATTTACATTGAGATGTTGTCGGATAATTGTTCTCTATGGTTGGGTTTCTTTAATGAAATCGAAGGAAACCCCCTCTTTTGATATATAAAAAAAATCAGTGGCACTAGCGGTGCCAAAACATTGCCTCAAATTAATAGTGCCACTAGATTAAGGTGCAAAATAATAAAAGTACTGCTTTATCATGGCAGTGCCAAAACAGTTACACAAGAGCAGACTCAACATGCATGATCTTTGGCAAATGGTCAGACCAAAAAGGAGCATACTTCATGATGGGAACCATATCTGCAGTCAACACCATCGTAGAAGGGATGACACCAGTCACCAACAGGGATGATTCAATTCATGGGACCTTTTGGTGCAGTTCACCTAAAATGAAGCAATGTCGCATGAGCTAGCAGCTTCTTCATTTTTTTAAGAAAAGGGGTCTAGCCCCAGTTCCATTTCCATGAGAAAACGAAACCCATAGAGTTTCTTCTTCATTAGTTGCAATAAAATTGAGCAACATCAAGGTTGGTTGTGAAGCTCCTAGAATGTTCAACTATAATTTGGATATAATTTGTGCATTTCATCTAAGATCAAGCGTGAAATGTATATCTCTGTTTGCACAAAAAAGGTGGAAAGGAGGGTGACTAACATGTGATGAAACATACATCAAATGAAAAGAAGCATGTTCCTTATCTGAATGGCAATCCTACAAGGACAATAGCAATTTCTAAAGCAGTAGCATTGCTAGATATTAGTGTGGGCATTATGATTAAGTATGACAATCGTTAAATACGACATTACTTTAATGGTGCCATTGCTTCATTTTACCAAGAACATTCCATTAATAGTTGCTACAGAGTTCGTATTTGGGCACAAGAGAGTAGGTAGACCAGGACAGTTGCATTTCTAACGAAAAGAAGCAACTTATCTTAATGGAAAATTTAGCAGGACTTGAAAAAAATGTGCCATTGATTCATATTACTGGAGGCATTACATTGAAAACAACATTGGTTTAATGTGTCGATACTTTTAACAGTGCGACTGCTACATTTTACTAGTGGCATTAAATAAGAGTGGCTCGGGGCAACAAACATCAGAACAAGATATCTGGGTTGGTCCCATTTTTGTTCGGTATAGCCACCTTAAACTATGTGAGGCTAGCAAATCTAGTGCTGGACTTACTCTGTTGAGTTGTCCCCTAGTCCCCACTTTCTTTCCTTTTTAAACCAATAGACCGGGTTTATATTGAGTTTGTACTACATTTCCCTTTATTTCCCTATTAGACAAAGAGACCAGTGGGATAGCCTGAGAAGTAGTAAAAGATACAAATGCAGCAATGCCACGAGCTCGGGAAGTAGAGCAAGGCCGGTTTTGAAGGAAGTTATACCAGAAGGTCGATGGGATGTCGCTAGGTGGGCGGCGGGAGGTCGGATCTGCCCACACTATGGCAGCGAGGAAGAAGGGGTCGGAGGCCCTCCCTAGCCAGCGGTGCTTGGGAGAGAATGGTAAGGCACGCTGATTGGGACGTGCCGGCAGTGGGTAAGAGCCGTCGTCGAGGATGACCGCGTGAACGTTGCACCTTCTCACCTTCCCCGGCGGAGAGGATCCGGCTGCAGGCATTACTGGAGGCATTACATTGAAAACAACATTGGTTTAATGTGTCGATACTTTTAACAGTGCGACTGCTACATTTTACGAGTGGCATTAAATAAGAGTGGCTCGGGGCAACAAACATCAGAACAGGATCTCTGGGTTGGTCCCATTTTTGTTCGGTATAGCCACCTTAAACTATGTGAGGCTAGAAAATCTAGTGTTGGACATACTCTGTTGAGTTGTCCCCTAGTCCCCACTTTCTTTCCTTTTTCAACCAATAGATCGGGTTTATATTGAGTTTGTACTACATTTCCCTTTATTTCCCTATTAGACAAAGAGACCAGTGGGATAGCCTAAGAAGTAGTAAAAGATGAAGGAAATATGCCCTAGAGGCAATAATAAAGTTCTTATTTATTTCCTTATAATCATGATAAATGTTTATTATTCATGCTAGAATTGTATTAACCGGAAACATAATACATGTGTCAATACATAGACAAACAAAGTGTCACTAGTATGCCTCTACTTGACTAGCTCTTTAATCAAAGATGGTTATGTTTCCTGACCATGAACAATGAGTTGTTATTTGATTAACGATGTCACATCATTAGTTGAATGATCTGATTGACATGACCCATTCCATTAGCTTAGCACCCGATCGTTTACTATGTTGCTATTGCTTTCTTCATGACTTATACATGTTCCTATGACTATGAGATTATGCAACTCCCGTTTACCGGAGGAACACTTTGGGTGCTACCAAACGTCACAACGTAACTGGGTGATTATAAAGGAGCATTACAGGTGTCTCCAAAGGTAGATGTTGGGTTGGCGTATTTCAAGATTAGGATTTGTCACTCCGATTGTCGGAGAGGTATCTCTGGGCCCTCCCGGTAATACACATCACATAAGCCTTGCAAGCATTACAACTAATATGTTAGTTGTGAGATGATGTATTACGGAACGAGTAAAGAGACTTGCCGGTAACGAGATTGAGCTAGGTATTGGATACCGACGATCGAATCTCGGGCAAGTAACATACCGATGACAAAGGGAACAACGTATGTTGTTATGCGGTCTGACCGATAAAGATCTTCGTAGAATATGTAGGAGCCAATATGGGCATCCAGGTCCCGCTATTGGTTATTGACCGGAGACGTGTCTCGGTCATATCTACATTGTTCTCGAACCCGTAGGGTCCGCACGCTTAAGGTTACGATGACAGTTACATTATGAGTTTATGCATTTTGATGTACCGAAGGTTGTTCGGAGTCCCGGATGTGATCACGGACATGACGAGGAGTCTCGAAATGGTCGAGACGTAAAGATTGATATATTGGAAGCCTATGTTTGGACATCGGAAATGTTCCGGGTGAAATCGGGATTTTACCGGGTTACCGGGAGATTACCGGAACCCCCTGGAAGCCATATGGGCCTTCATGGGCCTTAGTGGAATGGAGAAAAGGGCAGCCCAAAGGGGCTGCGCGCCTCCCCCTTCCCCTAGTCCTATTAGGACTAGGAGAGGTGGCCGGCCACCCTTCTCCCTCTTTCCCCCCTTGGGGAATCCTAGTTGGAATAGGATTGGGGGGAGTCCTACTCCCGGAAGGAGTAGGACTCCTCCTGCGCCCTCTCTCTGGCCAGTGCCCCCCTTCCCCCTTGGCTCCTTTATATAGTGAGGTAGAGGCAAACTAGAACACACAAGTTGATCCACGTGATCTATTCCTTAGCCGTGTGCGGTGCCCCCTGCCACCATATACCTCGATAATACTATAGCGGAGTTTAGGCGAAGCCCTGCTGCTGTAGTTCATCAAGATCGTCACCACGCCATCGTGCTGACAAAACTCTACCCTGACACTTTGCTGGATCGGAGTCCGGGGATCTTCATCGAGCTGAACGTGTGCTTGAACTCGGAGGTGCCGTAGTTTCGGTGCTTGATCGGTTGGATCGTGAAGACGTACGACTACTTCCTCTACGTTGTGTCATCGCTTCCGTAGTCGGTCTGCGTTGGGTACGTAGACAACACTCTCCCCCTCGTTGCTATGCATCACATGATCTTGCGTGTGCGTAGGAAATTTTTTGAAATTACTACGAAACCCTACAGTGGCATCCGAGCCTAGGTTATTTATGTTGATGTTATATGCATGAGTAGAACACAAGTGAGTTGTGGACGATACAAGTCATACTGCCTACCAGCATGTCATACTTTGGTTCGGCGGTATTGTTGGACGAGACGACCCGGACCAACCTTACGCGTACGCTTACGCGAGACCGGTTCCCTCGACGTGCTTTGCACATAGATGGCTTGCGGGCGACTATCTCTCCAACTTTAGTTGAACCAAGTATGGCTACGCCCGGTCCTTGCGAAGGTTAAAACGGAGTCTATTTGACAAACTATCGTTGTGTTTTTTGATGCGTAGGTGAGATTGGTTCTTACTTAAGCCCGTAGCAGCCACGTAAAACATGCAACAACAAAGTAGAGGACGTTTAACTTGTTTTTGCAGGGCATGTTGTGATGTGATATGGTCAAGGCATGATGCTGAATTCTATTGTATGAGATGATCATGTTTTGTAACCGAGTTATCGGCAACTGGAAGGAGCCATATGGTTGTCTCTTTATTGTATGCAATGCAATCGCGATGTAATGCTTTACTTTATTACTAAACGGTAGCGATAGTCGTGGAAGCATAAGATTGGCGAGACGACAACGATGCTACGATGGAGATCAAGGTGTCGCGCCGGTGACGATGGTGATCATGACGGTGCTTCAGAGATGGAGATCACAAGCACAAGATGATGATGGCCATATCATATCACTTATATTGATTGCATGTGATGTTTATCTTTTTATGCATCTTATCTTGCTTTGATTGACGGTAGCATTATAAGATGATCTCTCACTAAAATTATCAAGAAGTGTTCTCCCTGAGTATGCACCGTTGCAAAGTTCGTCGTGCCCAGACACCACGTGATGATCGGGTGTGATAAGCTCTACGTCCATCTACAACGGGTGCAAGCCAGTTTTGCACACGCAGAATACTCAGGTTAAACTTGACGAGCCTAGCATATGCAGATATGGCCTCAGAACACGGAGACCGAAAGGTCGAGCGTGAATCATATAATTGATATGATCAACATAAACGATGTTTACCATTGAAAACTACTCCATCTCACGTGATGATCGGTTATGGTTTAGTTGATTTGGATCACGTAATCACTTAGAAGATTAGAGGGATGTCTATCTAAGTGGGAGTTCTTAAGTAATATGATTAATTGAACTTAAATTTATCATGAACTTAGTACCTGATAGTATCTTGCTTGTTTATGTTGATTGTAGATAGATGGCTCGTGCTGTTGTTCCGTTGAATTTTAATGCGTTCCTTGAGAAAGCAAAGTTGAAAGATGATGGTAGCAATTACACGGACTGGGTCCGTAACTTGAGGATTATCCTCATTGCTGCACAGAAGAATTACGTCCTGGAAGCACCGCTAGGTGCCAGGCCTGCTGCTGGAGCAACACCAGATGTTATGAACGTCTGGTAGAGCAAAGCTGATGACTACTCAATAGTTCAGTGTGCCATGCTTTACGGCTTAGAATCGGGACTTCAACGATGTTTTGAACGTCATGGAGCATATGAGATGTTCCAGGAGTTGAAGTTAATATTTCAAGCAAATGCCCGAATTGAGAGATATGAAGTCTCCAATAAGTTCTATAGCTGCAAGATGGAGGAGAACAGTTCTGTCAATGAGCATATACTCAAAATGTCTGGGTATAATAATCACTTGATTCAATTGGGAGTTAATCTTCCGGATGATTGCGTCATTGATAGAATTCTCCAATCACTGCCACCAAGCTACAAGAGCTTCGTGATGAACTATAATATGCAAGGGATGAACAAGACTATTCCCGAGCTCTTCGCAATGCTGAAAACTGCGGAGGTAGAAATCAAAAAGGAGCATCAAGTGTTGATGGTTAACAAAACCACTAGTTTCAAGAAAAAGGGCAAAGGGAAGAAGAAGGGGAACTTCAAGAAGAACGGCAAGCAAGTTGCTGCTCAGGAGAAGAAACCCAAGTCTGGACCTAAGCCTGAAACTGAGTGCTTCTACTGCAAGCAGACTGGTCACTAGAAGCAGAACTGCCCCAAGTATTTGGCGGATAAGAAGGATGGCAAGGTGAACAAAGGTATATGTGATATACATGTTATTGATGTGTACCTTACTAGAGCTCGCAGTAGCACCTAGGTATTTGGTACTGGTTCTGTTGCTAATATTTGCAACTCGAAACAGGGACTACGGAATAAGCGGGCACTGGCAAAGGACGAGGTGACGATGCGCGTGGGAAACGGTTCCAAAGTCGATGTGATCGCGGTCGGCACGCTACCTCTACATCTACCTTCGGGATTAATATTAGACCTAAATAATTGTTATTTGGTGCCAGCGTTGAGCATGAACATTATATCTGGATCTTGTTTAATGTGAGACGGTTATTCATTTAAATCAGAGAATAATGGTTGTTCTATTTATATGAGTAATATCTTTTATGGTCATGCACCCTTGAAGAGTGGTCTGTTCTTATTGAATCTCGATAGTAGTAATACACATATTCATAATGTTGAAACCAAAAGATGCAGAGTTGATAATGAAAGTGCAACTTATTTGTGGCACTGTCGTTTAGGTCATATCGGTATAAAGCGCATGAAGAAACTCCATACTGATGGACTTTTGGAACCACTTGATTATGAATCACTTGGTACTTACGAACCGTGCCTCATGGGCAAGATGACTAAAACACCGTTCTCCGGTACTATGGAGAGAGCAACAGATTTGTTGGAAATCATACATACCGATGTATGTGGTCCGATGAATATTGAGGCTCGTGGCGGATATCGTTATTTTCTCACCTTCACAGATGATTTAAGCAGATATGGGTATATCTACTTAATGAAACATAAGTCTGAAACATTTGAAAAGTTCAAAGAATTTCAGAGTGAAGTTGAAAATCATCCTAACAAGAAAATAAAGTTTCTACGATCTGATCGTGGAGGAGAATATTTGAGTTACGAGTTTGGTGTACATTTGAAAAATTGTGGAATAGTTTCGCAACTCACGCCACCTGGAACACCACAGCGTAATGGTGTGTCCGAATGTCGTAATCGTACTTTACTGGATATGGTACGATCTATGATGTCTCTTACTGATTTACCGCTATCGTTTTGGGGTTATGCTCTAGAGACGGCCGCATTCACGTTAAATAGGGCACCATCAAGATCCGTTGAGACGACGCCTTATGAACTGTGGTTTGGCAAGAAACCAAAGTTGTCGTTTCTTAAAGTTTGGGGCTGCGATGCTTATGTGAAAAAGCTTCAACCTGATAAGCTCGAACCCAAATCGGAGAAGTGTGTCTTCATAGGATACCCAAAGGAAACTGTTGGGTACACCTTCTATCACAGATCCGAAGGCAAGACATTCGTTGCCAAGAATGGATCCTTTCTAGAGAAGGAGTTTCTCTCGAAAGAATTGAGTGGGAGGAAAGTAGAACTTGATGAGGTAACTGTACCTGCTCCCTTACTGGAAAGTAGTACATCACAGAAAACTGTTTCAGTGACACCTACACCAGTTAGAGAGGAAGCCAATGATAATGATCATGAAACTTCAGATCAAGATACTACTGAACCTCGTAGATCAACCAGAGTAAGATCCGCACCAGAGTGGTACGGTAATCCTGTTCTGCAAGTCATGCTACTAGATCATGATGAACCTACGAACTATGAAGAAGCGATGGTGAGCCCAGATTCCGCAAAGTGGCTTGAAGCCATGAAATCTGAGATGGGATCCATGTATGAGAACAAAGTATGGACTTTGGTTGACTTGCCCGATGGTCGGCAAGCAATTGAAAATAAATGGATCTTTAAGAAGAAGACTGACGCCGATGGTAATGTTACTGTCTACAAAGCTCGACTTGTCGCAAAAGGTTTTCGGCAAGTTCAAGGGATTGACTACGATGAGACCTTCTCACCCGTAGCGATGCTTAAGTCCGTCCGAATCATGTTAGTGATTGCCACATTTTATGATTATGAAATTTGGCAGATGGATGTCAAAACTGCATTCCTGAATGGATTTCTGGAAGAAGAGTTGTATATGATGCAACCGGAAGGTTTTGTCGATCCAAAGGGAGCTAACAAAGTGTGCAAGCTCCAGCGATCCATTTATGGACTGGTGAAAGCCTCTCGGAGTTGGAATAAACGTTTTGATAGTGTGATCAAAGCATTTGGTTTTATACGGACTTTTGGAGAAGCCTGTATTTACAAGAAAGTGAGTGGGAGCTCTGTAGCATTTCTGATATTATATGTGGATGACATATTGCTAATTGGAAATGATATAGAATTTCTGGATAGCATAAAGGGATACTTGAATAAAAGTTTTCAATGAAATACCTCGGTGAAGCTGCTTACATATTAGGCATTAAGATCTATAGAGATAGATCAAGACGCTTAATTGGACTTTCACAAAGCACATACCTTGACAAAATTTTGAAGAAGTTCAAAATGGATCAAGCAAAGAAAGGGTTCTTGCCTGTGTTACAAGGTGTGAAGTTGAGTAAGACTCAATGCCCGACCACTGCAGAAGGTAGAGAGAATATGAAAGATGTTCCCTATGCATCAGCCATAGGATCTATCATGTATGCAATGCTGTGTACCAGACCTGATGTGTGCCTTGCTATAAGTTTAGCAAGGAGGTACCAAAGTAATCTAGGAGTGGATCCCTGGACAACGGTCAAGAACATCCTGAAATACCTAAAAAGGACTAAGGATATGTTTCTCGTATATGGAGGTGACAAAGAGCTCACCGTAAAAGGTTATGTTGATGCAAGCTTTGACACTGATCCGGACGATTCTAAATCGCAAACCGGATACGTGTTTACATTAAATGGTGGAGCTGTCAGTTGGTGCAGTTCTAAACAAAGCGTCGTAGCGGGATCTACATGTGAAGCGGAGAACATAGCTGCTTCGGAAGCAGCGAACGAAGGAGTCTGGATGAAGGAGTTCATATCCAATCTAGGTGTCATACCTAATGCATCGGGTCCAATGAAAATCTTTTGTGACAATACTGGTGCAATTGCCTTGGCAAAGGAATCCAGATTTCACAAAAGGACCAAACACATCAAGAGACGCTTCAACTCCATCTGGGATCTAGTCCAGGTGGGAGACATAGAGATTTGCAAGATACATACGGATCTGAATGTTGCAGACCCGTTGACTAAGCCTCTTCCACGAGCAAAACATGATCAACACCAAAGCTCCATGGGTGTTAGATTCATTACAGTGTAATCTAGATTATTGACTCTAGTGCAAGTGGGAGACTGAAGGAAATATGCCCTAGAGGCAATAATAAAGTTATTATTTATTTCCTTATAATCATGATAAATGTTTATTATTCATGCTAGAATTGTATTAACCGGAAACATAATACATGTGTGAATACATAGACAAACAAAGTGTCACTAGTATGCCTCTACTTGACTAGCTCTTTAATCAAAGATGGTTATGTTTCCTGACCATGAACAATGATTTGTTATTTGATTAACGAGGTCACATCATTAGTTGAATGATCTGATTGACATGACCCATTCCATTAGCTTAGCACCCGATCGTTTAGTATGTTGCTATTGCTTTCTTCATGACTTATACATGTTCCTATGACTATGAGATTATGCAACTCCCGTTTACCGGAGGAACACTTTGGGTGCTACCAAACGTCACAATGTAACTGGGTGATTATAAAGGAGCATTACAGGTGTCTCCAAAGGTAGATGTTGGGTTGGCGTATTTCGAGATTAGGATTTGTCACTCCGATTGTCGGAGAGGTATCTCTGGGCCCTCTCGGTAATACACATCACATAAGCCTTGCAAGCATTACAACTAATATGTTAGTTGTGAGATGATGTATTACGGAACGAGTAAAGAAACTTGCCGGTAACGAGATTGAGCTAGGTATTGGATACCGACGATCGAATCTCGGGCAAGTAACATACCGATGACAAAGGGAACAACGTATGTTGTTATGCGGTCTGACCGATAAAGATCTTCGTAGAATATGTACGAGCCAATATGGGCATCCAGGTCCCGCTATTGGTTATTGACCGGAGACGTGTCTCGGTCATGTCTACATTGTTCTCGAACCCGTAGGGTCTGCACGCTTAAGGTTACGATGACAGTTACATTATGAGTTTATGCATTTTGATGTACCGAAGGTTGTTCGGAGTCCCGGATGTGATCACGGACATGACGAGGAGTCTCGAAATGGTCGAGACGTAAAGATTGATGTATTGGAAGCCTATGTTTGGACATCGGAAATGTTCCAGGTGAAATCGGGATTTTACAGGGTTACCGGGAGGTTACCGGAACCCCCCGGAAGCCATATGGGCCTTCATGGGCCTTAGTGGAAAGGAGAAAAGGGCAGCCCAAAGGGGCTGCGCGCCTCCCCCCTTCCCCTAGTCCTATTAGGACTAGGAGAGGTGGCCGGCCACCCTTCTCCCTCTTTCCCCCGTTTGGGAATCCTAGTTGGAATAGGATTGGGGGGGGAGTCCTACTCCCGGAAGGAGTAGGACTCCTCCTGCGCCCTCTCTCTGGCCGGCGCCCCCTTCCCCCTTGGCTCCTTTATATACTGAGGTAGAGGCACCCTAGAACACACAAGTTGATCCACGTGATCTATTCCTTAGCCGTGTGCGGTGCCCCCTGCCACCATATACCTCGATAATACTGTAGCGGAGTTTAGGCGAAGCCCTGCTGCTGTAGTTCATCAAGATCGTCACCACGCCGTCGTGCTGACGAAACTCTACCCCGACACTTTGCTGGATCGGAGTCCGGGGATCGTCATCGAGCTGAACGTGTGCTTGAACTCGGAGGTGCCGTAGTTTTGGTGCTTGATCGGTTGGATCGTGAAGACGTACGACTACTTCCTCTACGTCGTGTCATCGCTTCCGCAGTCGGTCTGCGTTGGGTACATAGACAACACTCTCCCCCTCGTTGCTATGCATCACATGATCTTGCGTGTGCGTAGGAAATTTTTTGAAATTACTACGAAACCCTACAAAAGATACAAATGGAGCGATGTCAGGAGCTCGGGAAGGAGAGCAAGGCCGATTTCGAAGGAAGTTATACCTGAAGGTCGCTGGGATGTCGTTAGCTGGGCGGCGGGAGGCCGGATCTGCCCACACTACGGCAGCGAGGAATAAGGGGTCGGAGGCCCTCCCTAGCCAGTGGTGCTTGGGAGAGAATGGTAAGGCACGCTGATTGGGACGTGCCGGCAGTGGATAAGAGCCGTCGTCAAGGATGACCACGTGAAGGTTGCACCTTCTCACCATCCCCGGCGGGAGGATCCGGCTGGATTTGTGACCAGCAGTGAGTAGAGAGAGTGTGTGTGTGTGTGACCACCACTGTCGTGTTTAGATCTGGAGAGGACAAGATAGTGTGAAGAGAGCAACACTAGCAAGCAAGCGCAGAGGCTCCTGCCTAAATAGTGGAGTGCTAGTTTTCTTTTGTCTACCGAAGATGGCTTAACCTCGTCAATGACTGTCGAGAAGTCTTCAGGCACATGCCCCGGAGGCGCAGTTGTCGTCATTTTGATCTGAAACACCAGATTATAACATATAACATGAAAAATACCACATGACAAGAAACCATAACCTCACTACCCAAAGGATACAACATGAATCCCGACGGACAAACTAGACGAGGATCAAAGCTCAAATTAAAGATAAACTCGTAGAAAAGGGGTCCATCAATAGATGTCCTAATTAACATAGATGGCTTGACCTAGATGGAAGCCGAGTAGTCTTCGTGCATGTGCCCCCAATGACTAGCGCCTTGGAGGAACTCAGTTGGCATTGTCAAACCCTTGGAGTGATCTGAAGCACATGACACCTAATATTGTGAGATGACAAGAAACCTTTTTTTAGATTTATCATTAGAACTACAGCCATGTACAACACAGCCTGCACGATATGTAGATGATAGCCAATCCATGAATGTCTGCTAGAGTTTGGTCACATGCATGGATGAACTGATCTTGCGTGTCATGCAGGGATTGTCCAGGCACCAACGTCTATACAACACTTCTCTAGTACTATTGCTCGTCTCTCTCTTCTATTAACTCACCCGACTTGCGGGGCCGAGGAGTGTGCCTATGGTCGGTTCTCAATTGCGATCCCACATGTGTGTGCAGACGCAATATGACGCGCGTTCCATTCGTAGAGCAGCGTGCCAGACCGATCGACCATTTGGGGTTCGATGAAAACGCGATGGGAATGCTATATGCTCCGTACATGTGTACCGCCGTTTTCTTGTGGCTTCGCTCCATGGCGCAATCCATGGATTCAAAATTAGTATAATGTACTATTTAAAAGTCAATGGTGGGGCTTTTCAAGAGCGGTAGGCAGGGCAGTTCCACCTAGTCGGTTTGACAAAGACACAAGAACATGAGGGAGTAGGCTGCTGCAAACATAGGGATGTGTGATTTGACAGCGAGTTACTGTTGGACAGGTGGGGCCCCGTGATTTGACTTGCCATTATCATTTTAACTGCGGCGCTATGACCGGTGTGAGTCTCCCGATTCCTGACCACCTCCAT
Source organism: Triticum aestivum (assembly GCF_018294505.1). Lineage (NCBI taxonomy): Eukaryota > Viridiplantae > Streptophyta > Magnoliopsida > Poales > Poaceae > Triticum > Triticum aestivum. Next base: position 253,783,337 of record NC_057809.1, on the reverse strand, counting down.
GGTATACGGGTGCCTCTCCCAATGCTCCACCATGTAGAGGTTGGCTCTTGCATGAGAGCCCACTCCTCCACTTTTTCCTTGCCTCTTTCCTCCACATATGCAAAAATGCCATGTAAGCGGGCATATGGCCCACTATTGTACTTGCTCGTATAGATGTTAAGCCTGCCATGTAGGCATAAAGTCTGATGTGGCAAGTTAATTAAGAAGAGAGAGACTAGCTTGGTGACCCCATGAAGAAACGATGCTAAGCACGTGTACCAAGGTGAAAAGACAATTTTGAATCTAGAGCTAATTAAATGAAGCAAACTTAGCAACAAAACTAAGCACCTATGCATTGAGGACTTGAGTTGCTAAGCCATTTAATGCCCTTAGCACCTCATCTAAGCACCATTTCATTGGAAGAGGTCAGTCCTTGGCAAATGCAATAAATACTATGAAGAAAGAGAGAGAAGTATAAAAAACTCGTATAGCCAACCTTATAGCTAGCCTTGTTGTATGAGTGACTAAGTGATGTCTATTTATGACATGCCAACATCAGATTGCCTAACGCACCATGTTAAATCTCCAAGGGCACGACTGTGCGAGCGAGGCAGCAGTCGTGGTAGGCGCGACCATGATACGGGCTACTGGCAGCCCTTGGATCTAAGATCGAACAGTCGCCTGCTAAGTTGCTAAAAAATTACAGAATAACCCTCTAGGATAGGATATTCACCCATAGGTCTGGAATCACGCCATGTAACCGTTCAATCTCAGATCCAACGGCTCTCGTAAGCCCGTATCATGGGAGAATGGAAAGCTGCGTATAACCTTTAATTTTCCCGACACTTGACATGACATCAAAAGGCATTTAATTGGGTGTCGAGCAGACATGACATCTAATTGGGCCCCCATAGTACTGTGCATGAACCATTTATCCACCAGGCAAGCCACTACCCTGCCGTTCGCATGCCCCACTCAGCATTTGTACAATCGAAAAACTGCTGGCAGTTCGCTCCTACTCGTCCCCGAACGTCCTTTAACATTACGGCAGTTCGCTCTAAGTCGTCCCGTCCTTTCACATTACGGCAGTTCCACTAATCCTAACCCTCCTCCAAAATCCATGGCATCCCAAATCTCCATGATCAACGGTGAGTACAAGGTTAGAATCATCACCGGTGATGAGTTCGATGTCATCTACACCCATTCTTCCACGACGGTGAAAGGATGCCTTGCTCGCTTCAGACGCATGTTCGAAAACTCAAATGATGAGTGGGTCGCTGGGCTAGATGTTGCGTACACCACAACCCTGGACAAAGAGAAGAATCTAAAGGAGAAAAGAAGATGCAGCCCGCTGTGATCCAGGTTTGCGTGCATGACTTATGTTTGGTCTACCACATATGCCATGCCGACATTGAGTGTGAGGAATTTAAGAACTTCCTGAAGGGTGGCCTAGTCAAATTCGTTACTGCAGACTTTACAAATGACAAAACAGTCCTGGGTCGGATAGGACTCATTGTAGGCAACCCCTTCGACCTCCAGAAGAAAGGGCTGGTGCCCTCCTGTGATCAGCCTTCAATGCTGACCCTGGCAGGAGCCATGGTTCATCCTTCGTAAGGTAAACTGCAGAAACCTCTGCCCAAGTTTCATCGTGCATGGCAGTGGAATGTACTAGATATAGACCACATCCACTACTCTACAATGGATGGCTACCTTTGTTTCAATATCTACAAGGGTTGGATCAAGAGCAAGAGCCAAGTGTGCGGTTCAAGCAAAGAAGTATTGGCCAAGAGGAAGAGGGACAAGGACGAAGTCGAGGACATGGATGAGGAGTCCGAGTAAGGTGTCAGTGTCATTGCTCATGGTGGTTCTAATGCAATGTCTACTGGATTAGTTGCTTAGTTTAATTTAAGGTGTGCTTAGTTTTGTTTGAGGCGTGTGTTTTGCTGAGCCCCAAGAAGAACGATGTTATGTTTCTTCTCGTTACTTTAACGCTTCAGTACGTACATACTAGTGTTTCATACAGTTCATATTTTAGTTTGTATAGTACTACCACTCATTTCTTCACATTATATACGTACAATATATATGGCCAACATCATATAGCCAGCAGTTTAGTTGTCAAAGAATTTCAGGGTGCTTAGTTTTGTCAAAGAATTTCAGGGTGCTTAGTTTTATTTGAGGGGTGTGTTGTGCTGGACACCATTATTATGACTCAAATCTCTTTTGCCATGTTATAATGACATAAATACCGATGGACCAACATGCCAGCTCTTCCTCTATCTCACTATAGTAAAATAAAGTGTGGGGCCTACTTGATCCCAACAACATTCTTATTTTCCTGTAAAATTATTTGCTTAGTTACTCCTAACAAGCGGGACCACACTTATCATTGTGAGAATCGGCTTATTTCATGCCCAATTTTCTTCCCTGCTATCCATTGCACCTGTCTATCTTACAATGTTTGTACATTCAATTACTTTTCTTGTTTATCAGCCATTTCAATTGGAGGGGGTGATGGCAGTATCTTTGGGAGTATAAACATGGTATTTAGGAAAGACCATGCTACATGTCGATGCAGATAGAACCATGGTTGTACTTGCCCAAGAACCAGCCCCACTACACATAACCCAGACTCACGCAGATTGTACCCCTACCCAGTTGGATAGAGAACAAGCTACACCCCTTCTAACCCTAACCCCGGCAGATAATAACCCAATTCCAGTTGACACAACACCGTCTCCACCATGGAGCACCCAAACATGAGCAGTTAGTAAGGCAACTGAAGTGGCCAAAGCACGAGCACCACCACTTCGAACCCCAAGTCAACGCTTAAAGGAGAAGAAGTATTGTTCTCAGGTCAGGTTCCATAGCTATGGTTCATACTACTTTACTCTTGCATCAATGTATTTACTCATACCAACTAATTTCAAATTTGAAGGATGCAATTGAAACTCCAATGGTGCAAAAGGTATGTTTTAAACCTGTTTCTTTAACGTGTTTGTTGTTGTAACTTGCTCTATGTTGATTTCAGTTTCAATTGAAGAAACAGTTATGTTCTCATGCCATGCACATTACAAGTGATGTTATTGCTGTGTAGTTACCCACACTTATATTTTGTCTATGCTGCTTTGTCTTAAATAGATATGATTCGAATTGTCTCTCTCTTGATTTGGCAACATAAACTAGAATGATATAGACCATATAGTGACCATACTACATAGATATAGATTTGTTTCATGTTGTTATCATGTCCACCTTACAGGTTTACCAAAATGAGTTTCATATTCAACATGGTAAACCTGTGATGTGTTTGTTTGTTTCTGTTTTAGAACGCAGATAATATATTGGAGAAGAGTACCCTGTTATGCAATTGTAAAGGAAGTAATGCAGATAAGGTTCAAGATACTGAGACATCCCTCTTGGTCTTCAAGGAAGCTAATAAAAACTCTATATTAAAGACACTGAGACAACCCCAAAGTCCTGTCTTGATGTAGTGTTCGAGTTATTGGCTACTACTGCTGGCACCAGCTCTTCGAACTCGCTGCCTAAATTAGTTCGGCTTCTTGAGTCTCAACTTCAAGTTGAAGGACATCAATCAGATGTTATTCGACAGGAAGCCGAAGGACTAAGGAAGTCCCTGCAGAATTCAGATGCATACTTTCTAGTGCAACATCAAGTGCTGGAGGATTTAAGCGCCAAACAAGAGAAAGTTAATAAGCTTGCTAAGCATCTTGCGAGCATTATGGGTACCTAGGATATTGTTTCTTGAGCTCTTCTGAAGTGGTTTCAGTTTTGGACTTGTTTTGTTGTGGCGTTCATTTGCACTGGTCGCCAACTTTGACAACCAATGTATATGATATGCTGCTTTGTTCCCTATATTTGCACTGGTGGCGAACTTTGATGCCCAGTGGATGTAATATGTGTAATAGTCGTGATAACCTAGCATAAGTTGCTTGCTTATTTAGTTTCTTGTTGTCTTGTTTATTTGTTTGCTTGTAGTCAGTGCAGTTCTTTTTCCGCGGTTAGCTAGTGGCAGGAATAACCTATTTTTTAAAACTACGCCACAATAACCAGCACTACATATTTACTATAGTTACCATGGGCCTCCTATGGGCCATAGGAACAATGGGCCTTCTAAGGGCCATAGAAACAATGGGCCTTCTACGGGTCGTAGCATCAATGGTCCTTCTACGGGCCGTATGATCGATCGTCGAAACGTGGGCCAATAACAGACCGCACTATGAGCCATAAATGGGCCAGATTTAGAATCATCCGTTCATGGGCCGACAATAACGGGTTGTCTTTAATCGGCCGTATTTGATGACGCTATGAAAACGGCCCAATGGATTAACGGGCTGCAAACGGGCCGATTGTAACCACGGGCTGAATTTGGCCCACAAGCAGAAAATGCCAGTAACGGGTCGTCAGTAACCGAATGCTGGGAATGAGCGCAAGAATAGATGGGCCCTGAGAAGGTCGAAAGATAACACGGGTTGTAAACGGCCCAATGGAATAATGGGCCGTTAATGGGTGTAAAGCGGTACACTATTCATTGCGGGCCAGATTCGCCATGGGTCATTAATGGGCTAAGAGTTACAAATGGCCTCGTATAGGCTGAAAGACATCATGGGCCATACATGGGCCGGAAATTACAACGGGCTGGAATCATATTGGACGGCTTAGATGAAGCTACTAGGGCTTAATTCCGATAGGCCGTAACGGGCCGTGAGTTAGCGGGCCATAAATGGGCTATATACTAACAGGCCGTTAACAGGCTTTCCGTGGGCCAGCCCGTTACCTCTTGACCAAGTCAAAAGGGTCATCCTTTTCATCGGAATGGGCCTCTGTTGGGTCGTGCCACGTGTCGACGTATCATAGGTGCCTCCTGTCCAATGAATGGATGACATCTGTCCCAACGGTGAGCCAACACGTGTTTCCTCCGGCCAATGAGAATTTTACACATGGAAAATCCTCATTGGTCCGGGCTGCTAGCGGGTTATCGGATCCAAAACCGAACCTGATAGCTTAACAATGACCCGGTATGGTGGATGCCACATGTTGGTCACCCTTGACGAAAGCACTTCCATGATGCACCATTTATTGTCATGGATGTAACGCCCTCGATGCGGCTATATCTCCCACATGTCGAAGCACGACTTAGAGGCATAACCGCATTGAAAGCAATGTCGCAAGTGAGGTAATCTTCACACAACCCATGTAATACATAAGGGAAAGAGATACATAGTTGGCTTACAATCGCCACTTCATACAATTACATGAATAAAGCAATACATCATCCAGATACACTCAAGTTTCGACTATGAAACCAAAATAAAAGAAGACTACCCCAAATGCTACACAGATCCCCGATCGTCCCGACTAGGCTCCACTACTAATCAACTGGAAATGGAACAACATAACGAACACAATCTTCAATGAGCTCCTACTTGAGCTTGGTTGCGTCACCTGCACGGTTTCATCGGCACCGGCAAACTGGTTTTGGAAGTATATGTGAGTCACGGGGACTCAGCAATCTCACACCCTCGCGATCAAGACTATTTAAGCTTATAGGAAGGGTAAAAAGGGTATGAAGTGGAGCTGCATCAAGCGACTAGCATATATGGTGGCTAAACATACGCAAAAGAGAGTGAGAAGAGAAGGCAAAGCACGTTCGAGAAACTATGATCAAGAAGTGATCCTAGAACAACCTACGTCAAGCATAACTCCAAGACCGTGTTCACTTCCCGGACTCTGCCGAGAAGAGACCATCACGGTTACACACGGGGTTGATGTATTTTAATTAAGATCAACTTTAGGTTTTCTATAACCGGACATTAACAAATTCCCATCTGCCCATAATCGCGGGCACGGCTTTCGAAAGTTCAAATCCCTGTAGGGGTGTCCCAACTTAGCCCATCACAAGCTCTCACGGTCAACGAAGGATGTTCCTTCTCCCAAGACAATCCGATCGGGCTTAGCATCCCCGTTACAAGACATCCTCGACAATGGTAAAACAAGTCCAGCAAGACCACCCGATGCGCCGACATCCCGATAGGAGCTGCACATATCTCGTTCTCAGGGCAACACCGGATAAGCAATCCGTACAACTAAAACCAGCCCTCGAGTTTCCCCGAGGTGGCGCAACAAGGGGCTCTAGTTTGGACCAACACTTAGACAAGCACTGGTCTGGGGGGGTTAAAATAAAGATGACCCTTGGGCTGGCCCAACCCAAGGGAAAAAGAGGCCAGGTGGCGAATGGTAAAACCAATGTTGGGCCTTGCTGGAGGAGTTTATTCAAAGCGAACTGTCAAGGGGTTCCCATTATAACCCAACCGTGTAAGGAACGCAAAATCTGGGAACATAATACCGATATGACGGAAACTAGGGCGGCAAGAGTGGAACAAAACACCAGGCATAAGGCCGAGCCTTCCACCCTTTACCAAGTATATAGATGCGTTGATTAAATAAGAGATATTGTGATATCCCAACAGAATATCCATGTTCCAAACATGGAACAAGATCCAATCTTCACCTGCAACTAACAACGATATAAGAGGGGCTAAGCAAATCGGTAACATAGCCAAACAACGGTTTGCTAGGACAAGGTAGGTTAGAGGTTTGGTTTAACAATATGGGAGGCATGATAAGCATGTGGTAGGTATCGCAGCATAGGCATGGCAAAAGAGCGAGCAACTAGCAAGCAAAGATAGAAGTGATTTCGAGGGTATGGTCATCTTGCCTGAAATCCCGCAAGGAAGAAGAACGAGTCCATGAAGAAGAAAAACGGATGTAGCCGAATGGGTCCTCACAAATGCGACATTAGCGGAACCAACCCGAAGAAGCAACACCGGAAAGAAGCACACAACATAGTAAACAACCAACACATGAACATGGCATGATATGCGGGATGCGGTATGCGGTGCACATGCATGATTTGGAAAGGAATGATTGAACCTGGCCTCAACATGGAAAACCAAGAGCGCCACTGGAAAGAGGAGTTGATTTTGGTTGAAATCGATATAAAGATCACCGGAATCGGATGCACGGTTTGGAAATGGCAAGCAAAACAAATATGGCACCGGTCTGCGATAAACAGCAAGTTGCCTTCTAAATGCATCAAGAACAACATGCTACAGCACTCCAACATGACAACAAAATACATGGAAGGGATCCACTCAAGAATCTTAACAAAATATGAACACTGAGCTACAGATAATTCACTCATTAAAAGATTCAAACAAGCATGGCAAAAGAGCAAATGATAACAGGTTTCAGACTTAGTGAAATTAACACAAGTCTGGAATTTATCATCAGGAAGCAATCTTTAGAGTATGAAAACTACATGCTACAGGAACATATCGTGGCAAAGAAAGGCATGGCCTGAAGCTACTCTAAGCATATAACAAAAGTCCCTTAGTGACATTGAGCCAAAAGGGATCAGAAAATACAATTGCAAGCATGTGAACATAGCAAAAACATAAATAGATTCAGACTTAGTGAAAAACTGGAGCATGGGAAAACAGTTAACGAGTAGGCATGTTTACGAGCTTGATGCACTCACTAAAAAGCATGGCATGACAATATAAGCATATACCCATCAAGAAGACATGGCATAGAAGCTAGACATGGCAAGAACAACAACATAGCATGCACGGATCAATATCAACGACCTCGGCAAAATTGCTAAACAAGCTAACAATCTGCCAGGAACATTTTATAGCAAAAGTAGAGCTCGATTGACTCAATCTAGGATGCTCCATAAATGCAAACAAAGAATTGGATGGATAGAGCACCACAAAATTAACAAAACATCCTTACTGATCATCCTCAAAAGAGGCACGGATCACTAGGAAACAACATGAACATATGGCATAAAAATAATGACAGGGTAAGGACTTAGTGAAATTCTAAGTCCCTGAAATCAGCATCACTGAGTTAGCTACTTTGCATGCTTGTGCTAGTCACCACAAAGATCACAAAAATACATGGCATACACCCCTGTAAAGACGACATGGCATTCTACAAAACACATGTACATCTCAGGATCATAGCATGCACACATTAATCATGGCAAAAATGACAAAAGGCCATTTGCTGAAACAGATCTGAAATATTCATCACATAGTCCTCTTCCAACAGCATATCGGGCATCAAGATGAGCTCAAATGAAAATGATGCAATGAGATTAAATGATGTAATCGTTGAGAAGAACATTTTGATATGATACATGCCCAAAACGGAGCCACGGGTGCAGAGTTATGACCTGATGAATATGGCATGAAAATATGCAGATCTGGGGACTTAGCCGAAATTATACCTCCGCGAAATTCAACGTGGGACAGAGCGGTTCCGGGGCGGAGGGGAGGTGTTTGGTTCAACTCCTGGTGGATTTGGTCCATTCCGGCTGGATCTCGCCGGAGAAGTTCGCCGGAGACGAGGGAGACGGCCGGAGTTCGTGGGGATGAAGGAGGTGAGGCCGGAGAGGAGGAAGGAGACACCGGGGAGGCCGGTTCCGGCCGGATCCGGCGCCGGCGGAGGCACGGCGCAGCGGGGCGGCGGAAGGCAGCCGGTGGAGGTCGGCTCCGGCGAGCTCTGGTGGCCGGCGGGAGGCGCGAGCAAGGCGGCGGCGGCGATGGAGCTCTCGGGCGGCGCGGCGCAAGAAGGCGGCGCGGCAAGGTTGGTGGGGCGCGGCGGAGGTCGGCAGCGAGGCGCGATGCGATGGCGGCGGCCGGACGGCGAGGGCGGTGGCGGCGCACGGCGGGCGGCGAGGCGCGGACACGCGCGAGGCTCGGGGAGCCCGCGGCGAGCGGCGGTGCTGTTGGGCCTGCGCGGGCCCGCGATGGGCTCGGCGGGCCGCGCGGTGGAGAGAGAGGCCGGCGGGGTGAGGTGGCAGTGCGTGAGTGGAGGAGAGCGGCGGTGCGGGCGACGTGGCAGTGCGCCATTGGTCGGGCGACGTGGCCGGATGGGGTGGACATGTCCGGCAATGCAAGGAGGACGAAAGTTACGGTTAGACTGCGCGAGAATTTCGGAGGAGAGCACATATTTATAGGTACAGGGGGCTAGGAGAGTCCAAATGAGGTGCGGTTTTCGGCCACGCGATTGTGAGCGAATGAACGAGATGATGGAAGAGGCTTAGGTGGGTTTTGGGCCACTTTGGAGGGGTGTTGGGCTGCAACACACATGAGGCCTTTACGGTCCCTCGGTTAACCGTTGGAGTATCAAACGAAGTCCAAATGGCACGAAACTTGACAGGCGGTCTACTGGTAGTAAACCAAGGCCGCATGACAAGTCTCGGTCCAATCCGAAAACGTTTAACACCCGCACATGAAAAGAGGTAGAAAGGGGCACCGGATGACATAGGAGCACTGCAAAACGGACAACGGGGAAAATGCTCGGATGCATGAGACGAACATGTATGCAAATGAAATGCACCTGATGACATGATATGCAATGCATGACACGCGAGCAATGACAAGGCAACAACAGCGAATAACTGGAGGACACCTGGCACATCGGTCTCGGGGCGCTACAATGGAAGCGGACATTTCCGTGATAATTTTGGTAATGTCATGGAACACTTGTTCGACGGCACATGTATGACTATCTTATTTCTATCATAAAATCGTCATGGATGTACATGCATGAAAGAAAATGTGACCTACTATGACAAACATGTATCATCACGGAAGTGTATTTTTTTGAAGTGACGATAGGCGGGGGTCCTCTTGACTGATGCGCAATCACAGCTCTCCTCCAAAACCCAGAGACTTGATACTTCCAATGGCACCATTACAGACCTGAAGGCCAGGATAGGCACCTTGGAAAGCGCGGCAGAGTCCAGCGAGTCTCGCCAATAGCTGCTGACCAAAGATCTGGACACCGCCAAGCGTCTCCAGTAGGATGCAGAGGACAAGCTGAAGAATCAGTCCGAGTAGTTCGACCTCTAGATCAAGAGCATGATCGACATCGCGGGGCGTCTTGGCGTCCAGGCTGCGGTGATGGGCATGGATGCCCCAACCTTCTCGGCAAACAAGCATGGGGTCCCATGTGTCAAGACGGGAATCTTCTTCAACAAGCTGATCAAGAAACTGAAGGTGCATGAGGAGGGAAGGGACGAGCGCTTCCCAACCGAGTCCCAAAGGCTTGGCCGCGATGCCCTCTTCATGGTCTTGAGCAACATTGCCTGCCACCATCCGGACCTTCACCTTGACGACGGATTCAAGAAGCCACCAGCGGGCACTGACGTTGCAGCCGCCAAGGAGAAAGCCACCCCTCGGGCTGACAGAGTTCTTCACGTCTGAACGGCTTCGCCCAAATGTTGTACCGAGTATCGGGTGACTATTGCTCCTCCTTTGTCGGGTTCTGGCAAAACCCTCAAGGTTCGAACACTGGGGTGCACATGAAGATCTCTCCCTTCCCAAGCTCACCCACTCCCCACGATCCCAAGGCTCAGCACATCAAACTCGAAGAACAAAGGACACAGGGTTTATACTGGTTTGGGCCACCGATGCGGTGTAATACCATACTCTAGTGTGATGTGGTGGTTTGCCTCTTGGGCTGAGGATGAACAAGTACAAGGGAGGAACAGCCTCCTGAGGAGAGGTGTTCTTGGGCTCGATGAGCTTGTGTGGTTGAGGATGGAATGGATCTGATCCTAGATGACTTGCTTCCTACTGTGGTGGCTAGTCCTATTTATAGAGGCCCTGGTCCTCTTCCCAAATGTAGGTGGGAAGGGATCCAACAATGGCCAAATTTGAAGGGAGACAACTAGTACAAGTTATCCTGACAAAAGGTGGTTTTCGCCTGCCAAAGGCTCTGGTGGTGACGCCATCCTGGGCTCCAAGGTGACCTCCGTCCTGCTGGTCTTGGTCTTGTTGCACCCATATGGAAACCTTTGCCTGATGCCTCGGTACTCCTCGCTTGCGCATCCCCCTTTAGCACCAAAGAGGAAACGAGGACACTGCGTGCTGGTGCCCGCCTGGCCTTGGTCGTCACGGCTTGCATCACTAGAACCTCGCGAGGTGCCCCTCGCCTTGATCTCTCCAACCCTCGTGAGCCAGCCTAGTGAGGCCGTCCCCGAGGAGGTATTGTGCCATCCGCCTCGTGAGGCTTGGCCCCTCGCGAGGGTCTTGAGTGTTTGCTGGTGAAGATGGGCCGTACAGGGCCGCTGGTGGTGCCATGCTGTGGGCCGTAGGTAGGCATGTCTGGGGACTGCTGTTCCTAGAACGCCGAAAGTAGCCCCGGGCCCAAGGTGTGCTCGAATTTGGCTTCGAGGCGAAGCTAAAGGGACAAGTGTGGAGCGCCGTAGGCCCCAACAGTGTGCGTCCTCAGTTGACGTGTGGCGATTGATGGGACATGGGCGTCTCCGCTTCCCCACGCTGCCTCGACAACCGCCCGACTTGACGAGTCCCTGATGCATGTAGAGAAAACCATCATTACCTGTGATAGTGGGGGTCGCCGGTTGGTCTTCTCCTGCTACAATTGAGAGGGGCCGGAGCCCCCGTCACCCATCTCTTCCTGTTCCGCCCGCTTCTCCTTCCTTGCTTCATTGCTGGCAATGACACCCATGGCGCCGATACGGAGATTCTCAGCCGCAGAGAAGGGAAAAGCCCTGCGCGACGAACCCGGGCTGCTTCCGCCGAAGAAGAGGCTGGCCCGCCGCCGTGACGTAGTCGTGAGGCCGGAGGTGTCAAGGCCTTGGTGTGACCAGCCTCCCCCCGGGTATCCGCTGCCTTTGTACAGCCAGCCCGAGGGCTCCGGAGGAAGAGGTAGCGACCAGCGCCGTCCGCGCCGCGGCCGAGGTCGCCGCGCCGTCGCCCCAGGAACCCACGCCGAGGGCTCCTCGCGTGAACTCATGATGTGGGCGGTGATGCGTCCGCGCACTTGGATCCGCCTCCCGCAGTTCTGCTCCGCCGAGATGCCGCCGAGGGGTCCCCTCGAGCTTTGGCTGCAGCACGCCGAGTGCGATGCCCCGGGGACAGGGGCGGAGGTTGAGGTCGTCTCCCCGGGCAAGATCTTCATAACATGCGGCTGGGGTGAGGTTGCCCGAGTTTTCCGCACGGAGGGCGCCCTCACCATCCACTTCAAATACGATGGCGCCTCCAGGATGCTCTTCAAGGTCTTCGACGGGGAAGGCCGTCACCTGGAGTGCTGCCCTGGAGGGGGTCGGCGCCGGCCTCCCGTGGCCCACTGTTGATGATGGCGCCGGCGGCTTGGCGCGTGTAGATAGGGCTCCTAGAAACCTTCTTCTTTTGTTCCCTGTGAGGAATAGAGACGAACCCCGTGGGGGCATGTAAAGGGTCTGTAGTGCCTTTTATTGATATCATCCTTATTATGAAGATTTACGAATACATGTCCTGCTTTGGCTCGGTCTCTCCTTTCCAACTTCATGGTAGCTTGGTGCTCTACACCGACAGGTCCCGCGGTCCCCAGGCAGGCTGCAGCCGTCGCTGGTATGCCAGGTCGCAATGCCGTGGTCAAGGCCAGGAGGTGAGCGGCTTGAGGTCTAGTAAGAGCTCCTGAGGCACGATGCTCAAGAGGTCCCCTTTAGCGTGCAAGCAGCTACCTAAAGTTAGGAAAGGGAGGCGGCGGTGCCGTAACAAGGCTGCAACAGGTGGGAATCTTATGCCGTAGCACTCGGCCGACCCGGGTGCGAAACTTATCTTGGCAGTCCAGAGTTGATTCCTTGTGCAGCATCAGACTCGTGCGTCGACGGCCATAACATAGCTAGGTTAGGCCCGTGCGAGCCTCCCCTCTTTACCACGCTCTTCTGTGTGCTCTACGTCCTTGGGTCCTAGCTCTCGAGCGAGCTCAGCCACCGCTGGTATGCCAGGTTGCGATGTCGTGGTCAAGGCCAGGGGTGAGGGCTGGAGAGCCAGTAAGAGCTCCTGAGTAATGATGCTCAGGACCCCCCCCCCCATTAACGCGCAAGCGAATTGCATGGGAAAAGAGGGAGCCCGCGGTACCGCTTGCTGTTGCCCTTGGGAGGTTCCTGCAAGTTAGCGCGAAGAGGGGTAAAAATTGCAACCACGCTTGTCGGCCTGCCACTGGTCATTCCGCGAGAAGATGAAGGCACTAAGGACCTGGTGAGGTGATGTGCGTGGGCGTGCCGTGAGCCAGAGCTCGACCGCTCAGATTTGTCAGTGTTGCAGGGACGGACCTGAGCACAAGCGCGAGCATGAGTAGCCCCCGTTGCGGGATGATTGAGGGGTCGATCGGCGACGCGGGCGGCCGCGGCGACTGACAATCAAGCAAGTGATGACTATAAATAACTCATGCATGGGAACCAGCTAGCTCAGATAGATGCGAGAACAACAGATGCCACTGGGATGGACCCGAGCGGCCTGGCGATGATGCAGCCCGAGGGGCGCCCCCAGTATAGTAAGCTAAGGATGCAGAAAGATATATGCCGCGGGGGCAAGCCCATGCAACCTGGAAATGATGCAGCCCGAGGGGCACTCCCAGCTGGGTAAACCGGAAAATGTCACCTGGTTCTGTTGTTGAAGGAGTGTTGGAGTAGCTGATGATGCGCCCTAGAGGGTCGCTCCTCATGAACAGCCAGAACCCTGAGCCTCAGGAGGCTCTGGGGGCTCCATGAGGATGACTGTCATCTTTGCCTGGACTGCGTGATGCCTTTTCTCTTGAGCCACCAGCATGCCCCGGAGATGACGCTGGTAGGCGACAGCCACGTTCGGCAAGCCAAACGGCATCCGAACATAGCTGTGAGGTGGACCCTCACACCGGCCAGCGCGCAAAGGCCACAAGCGCTCCTGAGATGCGGCCCTGTTGAGCCCTAGAATGTCAATGCAGACGAGCAGCCCGCCATCCTCGCCGGGATGGGGAGCTGCGCCGGGTGGTGGGCTGCGGTCACCGCGCATGGTCCTTGCTTCTTGAAGCTCCTGGGTAGCCTTGATGATGAACTCCTGAGCACCGGGCACTTCTCCCCCAGCGCTCTCTTGAGGGAAGCTTGCAGTGAAGCACGCCTCCACGTGGTGCCTGAGCGCCTCCCTCGTGATGTTGGCTAGGTCTGAGGCCCTCCAGAAGATAGCCCCCGAGCCTACCCCGAGGAGGGTGCCGGGCGCACCTTCCTATGCGAGGGAGGGCGGCGCCCCAGGTGTGGGCACCGATCCTGAGGTGGCGCCACTGAAGACGCCGCTCTCCTGAGGACCTATGCGGAGTAGTTGCTTCTTCTTCTTGGGGATGGCCTTAGGAGGGTACTGGATGCCCTCGCTGTCGGGGTCTTCAATTGCTGCGGCTTGGAAGGCACGCTCTAGGGAGCGCACCACATCTCTTTCTTTGCAGGGGACTGTGATGATTCCGCCGCTTCTTGGCATCTTGAGAACGTTGTAGCCATGGTGGGTCACTGTCATGAACTTGGATAATGCTGGGTACCCAAGGATGGCGTTGTATGGGACACGAATGTGGGCGACTATAACACCCACGATGCGGCTATATCTCCCACGTGTCGAGGCACGACTTAGATGCATAACCGCATGGTGGTTTAGTCGCAAGTGGGGTAATCTTCACACAATCCCATGTACTGAATAAGAAAGGGATAAAGAGTTGGCTTACAATTTCCACTTCACCCAAATACAAGTTAAACATACATCATCCAGAGTACAATCAAGGTCCGACTACGGAACAAAATAAAAGAAGACAACCCCAAATGCGATCCCAACTGGGCACCACTACTTATCAACTGAAAAAGACACAAAACAACGATCAAGATCTTCATCAAGCTCCTGCTTGAGCCCGGTTGCGTCACCTGCATTGGTATCAACGGCACCTGCAACTGTTTGGAAGTATCCATGAGTCACGAGGACTCAGCAATCTCACACCCGTGAGATCAAGACTATTTAAGCTTATGGGTAGGATAAGGTAATGAGGTGAAGCTACAGCAAGCGCTAAGCAAATATGGTGGCTAACATACACAAATAAGAGCGAGAAGAGAAGCAACGCAACGGTCGAGAAGCTAGAAGTGATCAAGAAGTGATCTAGAAATTACTTACATTCATACATAACACAAGACCGTGTTCACTTCCCGGACTCCGCCGAAAAGAGACCATCACAGCTACACACGCGGTTGATGCATTTTAAATAAGTCAAGTGTCAAGTTCTCTACAACAGGACATTAACAAATTCCCATCGGCCACGTAACTACGGGCACGGCTCTCGAAATTTTATACCCTGCAGGTGTGTCCCAACTTAACCCATCACAAGATCTCACGATCAACGAAGGATATTCCTTCTCGCGGAAAGACCCGATCAGTCTCGGAATCCCAGTTACAAGACATTTCAACAATGGTAAAACAAGACCAGCAAAGTTGCCCGATGTGCCGACAATACCAGATGAGACAGTCTACGAGTAAAACCAGCCCTCAAGTTTCCCCGAGGTGGCCCCTCAGGCAGCTCGGTTCGGACCAACACTTAGAGAAGCACTGGCCCGAGGGGGGTTAAAAATAAAGATGACCCTCAGGTTGGCTGACCTAAGGGAAGGGTAATAGGTTGTTAGGTAAATGTAAAACCAAGGTTGGGCCTTGCTGGAGGTGTTTATTCAAGGCAAACTGTCAAGGGGTTCCCATAACACCCAACCGCGTAAGGAACACAAAATCAAGGAACATAACACCGATATGATGGAAACTAGGGCGGCAAGAGTGGAACAAAACACCAGGCAAACGGATGAGCCTTCCACCCTTTACCAAGTATATATATGCATTAATTAAAATAAGATATATTGTGATATCACAACATATCCATGTTCCAACATGGAACAAACTTCAGCTTCACCTGCAACTAACAACTCTATAAGAGGGGCTGAGCAAAAGCGGTAACTTAGCCAAACAACAGTTTGCTAGGAATGAGGGTTAGAGGCTTGACATGGCAATATGGGAGGCATGATATAGCAAGAGGTAGGTAGCGTGACATAGCAATAGAACGAACAACTAGAAAGCAAAGATAGAAGTGATTTTGAGGGTATGATCATCTTGCCTGAGATCCCACAAGGAAGAAGAACGAGTCCATGAAGAAGACAAACGGACATAGTCGAACGAATCCTCACAACTCCTGAATGAAACCGAAGCTAACAATAGAAGCAACCCGGAAAGAAGCAAGTAGCATAGTAAACAACCATCACATAAACATGGCATGGTGCACAACCAAGTACGGTGCATGTCTGGTTTAATGAAACGTGGCATGGCAAAGTGCACAAACAATACTAAAAATTAAGTGGAGCTCAATATGCAACGAGTCGCATATTGAAAAAATAGCACATGACTTATTTAGTTATCTCCCGTTTATGTACTCAGCAAAATTAAATGTTGGTTACCATGGCAAGGGGTGAAGCAAAATAAAACTACCTATCTAGGAAAGTTTAAATAAGACCGGAACAACAAGCAACAAGTCCGGAAAAATTCTCATATGCATATTATGAATTTGGTACTGTTCTGCCCTAAACCATATTTTAGAGTTGTTAAACATGTAATATGAGTGCATGATGTTAAACTAGGCATTTTTCCCCGGTTATTAAGTTATGAAATAAATCATTTTAGCATGTTATTTGAGAATATTTATTTAAAATGGAGCTATGGTTATTAAGTTATGAAATATATGGATTTACATATAAAGTTTATTTAAAATGGAGCTACGATTATTAAGTTATGAAATAAATCATTTTAGTATGTTATTTGAGAAAATTTAAACAGGCAGCATTTTAAACGTTTTAAACATAGATGAAAGTGGCAAATTATGAAACTAGATGAAATTCTAACCATTTTACATACATAAAACATTTTAATCCGATGCATCGATGATTAGTTATTAGTTGCATGAACATGAGGGTTTTTCTGTAAAAATGCAGTCTCTGGAATAATTAGCAAATTTGCAGGTTAGAAAAAACAACTATCGGCCCGAAACTGCAGAGTGGCCCAACATGCACAGGAGAGGGAATGGGTGCTGCTCACCATGGGCCATGGCCCAAATCTGGGGAAGAGGCCAAGGCAGGCCGGCTGGCCTAGCGCTGGGCCTTGGCGCGGCGGCGGAGGAGAGCTACTGGGCCGGAGTAGAGGTGGCCCAGGCGCGGGCGCTGGGGCGTCGGGGTCGTCGTTTCCTCGAGCAGGGGTGAGGTGGCCATGGCAGGGCGTCGCTGACACTGGTCGGCAGGGAGGCCAGGAGGAGGCCGGAGCAGTGGGAACGGGCGGATCCGGCCTACTTCTTGCCAGATCCGGTGGGGGCAAGGGTCGCCGGAGGTTCCCAGGGCGGCGGCGTACCCTATGGGATAGACAGAGAGAGAGGTCCATGAGAGAGATGGGAGCAGGGCGAAAAGGAAGACAGGGGTGAGGCACTCATCCATAGTAGGGCGAGGCGAGGCCAGAAGAGGTCGGTGCAGGCAATGAGGAGGGGCTCCGGTGGGGTGCTCGCCGGCGGGAGGCGGCGGGACTCCGACGACGCTCGAGCGCCTTGGGAGGAGCGGGCGAGCGGGACGATCCCCTGGCTCGGGCGCTCGCGGGCGCCTACGGGCCGCAACGGCGGTCGGATCGGGCCCGAGCGGGCTCCGGATCGGCTTGGAGGGCATGCAGTGGTGGGGAGGCGCGGGGAGCGATGTGGTGGCCTCCGATTGGTCCGGGGCGCCGGCTGGGTGGCGGTTGACCGCCGGGGCAACGCCAAGTGGTGGCGGAGGAGCGGGTGGGTGCGGATTTCAAGGTGGTGGCGCCGGATCCGAGGAAGGAGGGCTAGTGGGTTAGGGTTTAGAGTAGGGTTGTCCGATTTAGACGGGGTGGTGGCCTATTTATATATAGGAGGGGCTATAGGAGGGGTTTTTGGACCGAACGATCGTCATCGGACGGCTCCGGAAAGAGGAGGGGGTTAGTGGGCTGGAGGTGAGTGGTTGTGGGCTGTGCAGAAAGCCTTGGGCTGAGAGAAGAGAAGAGAGAGAGGCCCGGGGACTGTTTCCAGAGACCGAAAACGTCCGACGTTTGACCGGCAACGATGCCGCTATATGTTTAATGGTTGGGCTATCAGACGGACTCTATTGCGATGAAACTTGGCAGGCGGTCTGCTAACAGCATAACAACACCGGAGGCTAACTTTCATCCCATTCCGAGAACATTTTTATGCCACTTATAAAATATTATTTTGGAGGTGCCATGGGCGCGTGCAAGTGTGTCTGGGCTCAGAACGGACAACGGACGGAACTAGGGGAACCCGGATGGATGCATGTTTTGAAAAACATGATGATGCAATGCACACGATGACATGGCAAGATGCAACATGCAAGCGAATGACAAGGCAACAACAGTGAATAACTGGAATACACCTGGCGCGTCGGACTCAGGGCGTCACAACACTCCACCACTACGAGAGGATCTCGTCCCGAGATCTAGGATGGCACCGGAGAGAAACGGAAGAGAAATAGAAGAGGTAAAACTAAGTTGCTTCTTTGACAAATGAGTGAAACCAAAGAACCTTGCGAGGTTGAACAAATTGAAAGAAAGAATACAGCAAAGATGAACAAAGTTGAAAACACTCTGTTAGAACAGAGGAACAAGGAACATTACTAGAACCTTGTAGGTTGAAAGACATAAGAAAAGGGTTGCAATGGACAAGCAGTACATGCAAGCACTCCAGTTGAAACGAGAAGTACAATTAATGATATAGATCAATTATGACAACACTCCGGTTGGAAATGGAAGGCAATACTATGAACTTGGCAAAATGAAAGCACTTGTATGAGACTCCGGTTAGAAGAGGAATGATAGCCACAACACTCCGGTTAAAACAAGATAGAGGAGGAAAAAGAATGATATAATATGGATAGCATTATGACTGTAAATGGAAGGAATTAGAATCAAGAACTTGACAAGATGAGAGGGTACTTGATGAAATCAACAACACACTGCCTCCGGAACAAATGAATGGAAAGCTAGATGGTTGGAAAGAAAAGCACGGAGAAGACGAATGACAACTCTTGCAAATAAAATTGAAAGAGCATGTTTACGAAGAAAAGGTTGAACGAAGTTGTTGGAAAATCAACCACGAAAAGAACAAGCTTGTAGTGGGCTTATGGAGAACATCTCAAAACTATGAGGTGAATTTTTGCCACTAACAAAAAATAATAGATTGGACTGATATCAACAAGCAGACGAGAAACTTATTTCACCAGGAGGATAAATGAAGAACTTGGGTCATTTATAAGCACCATAAATAGCAACAATCCTTAGGGAAGGCTTTAGGTGAAATATACCCCAATATAACTCCAATGAAGAGGTTGATTGGTTGAAAAGATGTCTTGAGCGAAGAGAAAATGATGGATCTAGATATGTCACTCTTGAAAACTTGTGAATCATGAAACACGAAGGGAAATTATCAACAATGACATAACACCACCTCAAAAGATGAGATATGAAAGAATTGCACTTCGGAATGTAAGATGAAGAATGCTTGAACTCCTCTAAACAAGACATGTGTTGAACACCATGTTTAATTTAGAGTATAGCTTGGCAGATCATAACTTTGAGAGAAATCTTGTAGAACGAATGAAGAATGAAAGGAATCCTTGATGAGCCACCATGTTGAGCCTCCATGAAGAACTCCGGTAATAAAAGGATGATAAAAAGAAAGAGAAGTTGAGAACATAAGGTGAAGCCTTGCGATGATTTAGATGGAGCTTCACGAATAGATAAAGCGGGAAGCTTGGAACTCTGGAAAAGAAAATATGAAGCAACTTGGAACCAATAATTTCTTCCTCATGAACAAACTCCGGAAGAAGGAACTGAATTTACTCGATGAAACAAGAATAATAATTACATTATGCTTATCCTTCACGAATTTAAACTGATGACAAGCAACGGATTTGGCATACTACTTATTCTCGTAGAAAGGGTTAAGAGAGATATAGCGCACACTTGAGAAGGACTTCAATGAACCATTGGTAGGATTCGAAAGAACGAACAAATTGATATGATAACGAAGGAAAAGAAATCTTGAACAAACCACCATAAGAATTGAAAATGAATGAAGAAAAGATAAAGAAACACCAGGAAGAATTAGAAAATGAACGAAGATACTTGAGAGATTTTCGACACAAGTGAACAAAGATATCATGAGCTGATTAGAGAATACTTGAATGATGCACCGGTAAGATTTGGAGAACGAGAGCTAAAAGCTGGAATGAATACTTCTGAGATGATGGGCTCCCGAGAATGAAACTGAAAAGACTCCTGAATTGCTCCGGATGGGTGAAAAGAATTCTCACAATCAAAAACAATTATGAGAGGATGGCATTAAGCTAGAACCATGAATCTTTGGAAGAACGGGTAAGGATTTAAGAGGAACTCTTCTTCGGTCTTCAAGATCCAAGAATGACGACGAGAAACACCACCATGAATTATTGAGACACTCCGGAATGAATAATAGAAAGGTTGAACCAACGATGAAAAGAATTTGGAGGCGA
This sequence comes from Triticum aestivum, assembly GCF_018294505.1. Lineage (NCBI taxonomy): Eukaryota > Viridiplantae > Streptophyta > Magnoliopsida > Poales > Poaceae > Triticum > Triticum aestivum. Next base: position 253,762,912 of record NC_057809.1, on the reverse strand, counting down.
TCTTGGAGAAGGTATATGACTGATGAAAATTCATTCTTATGTCAAACTTTGAAAAGAATTTGAGAATAACTCCAGAAAATAGAAGAGTCAGGTAAGATCCTGGGAAAAAACATGTGGGTTAGGGCCCACTCAAAGATACACCGTTGAACGATTTAAAAGAGAGATTGCGCCGGTGGAATTAAATGCCTTGAATGAGATAACAACCACGAAATGGAACAAACAGATTGAGAATGGAAACGCAAATCTTCTGAGATATCTTATGCACTCCGGAACAAATGGAAAGCGAGAGGTGAATGATTAAGAGGTGCACCGACATGAGAGCACATTTGAAACGAGGAAAGGATATGGTCGACAAAGCTTGACTTGAATCCACCGGAGAAGAAAGAGAATGAAGAATGATGAACTAGAAGCTCCGTTAGTATCTTCCTAGGAATCACCGGATAAGAACATTGACGGAAAATAATGGAGAGGCTTCCCATCAATAAGATGGATACTTGATTAAGAAATCCGAGTCCTTGAAGAAAAGGGTGAGAGGGCGGGAAAAACAAAGGCAACTTGGGATGGATGAAACAAACACCAATGAGAAAACCTAGAGTTGATCTTGCGGATGTTCAAAATGATCAAATCCACTTGAAGAGAAACACACCGGTTCAAAAGAAATTGAGATGGCAAACTCGAAGATCAAGAAGGATTTGTATTCACATAGGAATATGAGAACACCGCCTAAGAAATGTATGGAATCAACATGTGACTTCGAAGCAACTCGAATACCACAACAAAAACAAAACAAGGATTTGGCTTGCATAATAAGCCGAAAACAAACATATGATAGATCCCATATTGTATTATGTGTCTGTTGGAAAGATATCCTACGAGATACTTGAATTCCCACTTATAAACTCCCGAAACTTTCTGGTTATGCAATCAGGTGTTGGGGATACAGGGGAAGCATAAGATCTCACCCAAACTAACAATCCCTACATCCAGCTGTATCCATCCTTCAACACATAACCAAGAAACCTTCGGAAATCATGTACCTCAACCTGCTAAAAGCATCTGTTATACGAGTTATGGAAATACTCCCGAACTCCCGCCCCAGTACTGGATGGCGTCGAGGTTATCTCACCAACAACTGCATAAAGGACATTTTCGATGTCAGCAAATTCAGATATTCTAGAACTCCAACGATAAAATTCTGACGACAACACCTCAGAGCTCAATTCCACGGGACACTGCCACAACTCCTAAATGTCAGGAGGCACCAAGAACAATGTTCTCGTCACAAGACTATCAGAACGATTCCAAGATACCCGCATGATCCTAAATTTTTTTCGTGAAATTTGAGGAGAGGGAAGTCAAAACTTCTACGTTAGGAGGCCTCACCAGAGAGACTAAGGGACTGATGAGTAAAAAGAATCCTACTCTCTGATATATATAATCCTAAGACTCAAAACATTTTGTTCTAGACTCAACAACATCAGCAATTCAATCAAGCAGGGGGCTCCTAAGTCGGGGATGGCTCTGATACCAACTTTTAACACCCACAGTGTGACCATATCTCCCACGTGTCGAGGCACGACTTAGAGGCATAACCACAAGGTGGTTTAGTCGAAAGTGGGGTAAGCTTCACATAATCCCATGTACTAAATAAGAAAGGGATAAAGAGTTGGCTTACAATCGCCACTTCACATAAATACAAGTTAAACCTACATCATCTAGAGTACAATTAAGGTCCGACTACGGAACCAAAATAAAATAAGACAACCCCAAATGCTAGATCCCCGATCATCCCAACCGGGCACCACTACTAATCAACCGAAAAAGACACAAAACAATGATCAAGGTCTTCATCGAGCTCGCGCTTGAGCTTGGTTGCGTCACCTGCACTCGTATCAATGGCACCTGCAACTGTTTGGAAGTATCCTTGAGTCACGAGGACTCGGCAATCTAACACCTGCGAGATCAAGACTATTTAAGCTTATGGGTAGGATAAGGTAATGAGGTGAAGCTGCAGCAAGCGCTAAGCAAATATGGTGGCTAACATATGCAAATAAGAGCGAGAAGAGAAGCAACCCAATGATGGAGAAGCTAGAAGTGACCAAGAAGTGAACCTGAGAATACTTACGTTCATGCATAACTGTAACACCCACAAGGCGGTTATATCTCCCATGTGTCGGCGCATGACTTAGAGGCATAGCCGCATGGTAGGCTTGTCGCAAGAGGGGTAATCTTCACACATCCCATGTACTGAATAAGAAAGGGATAAAGAGCTAGCTTACAATCGCCACTTCCCACAATACATAAATAATCCATACATCATCCAAGGTACAATCAAAGGTCTTACTACGGAACCAAAATAAAGGAAGACAACCCCAAATGCTAGATCCCTGATAGTCCCAACTGGGCTCCACTACTGATCATCGGGAAAAGAAACATAGTAACGGTCCGAAACCTCGTCGAACTCCCACTTGAGTTTGGTATCGTCACCTGCACTGGTATCCTCGGCACCTGCAACTATTTGGAAGTATCCTTGAGTCACGAGGACTCTGCAATGTCACACCGCGAGATGAAGACTATTTAAGCTTATGGGTAGGAGAAGGTAGTGAGGTGGAGCTGCAGCAGGCACTAAGCATATATGATGGCTAACATACGCAAATAAGAGCAACAACAGAAGCAGTGCACGGTCAAGAAGCTAGAAGTGATCAAGAAGTGATCATGAAGCTACTTATGTTCAAGCATAACACAAGACCGTGTTCTCTTCCCGGACTCCGCCGAAAAGAGACCATCACGGCTACACATGCGGTTGATTCATTTTAATTAAGTCAAGTGTCAAGCTCTCTACAACCGGATATTAACAAATTCCCATCTGCCTCATAACCGCGGGCATGGCTCTCAGAAGTTTATACCCTGCAGGGGTGTCCCAACTTAGCCCATCACAAGTTCTCATGGTCACGAAGGATATTCCTTCTCGCGAGAAGACCCGATCAGTCTCAAAATCCCGGTTACAAGACATTTCGACACTGGTAAAACAAAATCAGCAAAGCCGCTTGATGTGCCGACAAATCCCGATAGGAGTCACACGTATCTCATTCTCAGGGCACACCGGATGAACACTATGTACAGCAACCGAAGATACCCCAAGTTGCCTAGGGGCGGCACTGCAAGTGGCTCTGTTTTGGACCAACACTCGGAGGAGCACTGGCCTGGGGGTTTAAAATAAAGATGACCCTTGAGTCCACGGAACCCAAGGGAAAAAGCCTTAGGTGGAAAATGTTAAAAACCAAGGTTGGGCATCTCTGGAGGAGTTCTATTCAAAGCAAACTATCGAGGGGTTCCCATAACACCCAACCACGTAAGGAACGCAAAATCAAGGAACATAACACCGGTATGACGGAAACTAAGGCAGCAAGAGTGGAACAAAACACCAGGCATAAGACCAAGCCTTCCACCCTTTAGCAAGTATATGGATGCATTAGTTAAATAATATAAAAAATGATATCCCAACAATATCCATGTTCCAACATGGAACAAACTTCATCTTCACCTGCAACTAACAACGCTATAAGAGGGGCTGAGCAAGAGCGATAACATAGCTAAACAATGATTTGCTAGGAAGGTGGGTTAGAGGCTGGACATGGAAATACGGGAGGCATGATATAGCAAGTGGTTGGTAGCGCGACATAACGATAGAGCGAACAACTAGCAAGCAAAGATAGAAGTGATTTCGAGGGTATGGTCATCTTGCCTGCAAAGTTCTCAGAGTTGTCGGAAGCTTGATCCTCGTTAGCATACTCAACAGATTCCTCGTTCATGTACTCGTCTCCTGGCTCTACCCAAGGCAAGAACACAAGCAATGGAACAACAATCAATCACGGTGCAATGTACAAGCCACATGATGCAATACATGGCATGATATGCAAGACATGATATGCAATGCATATGCGTGCTCCGGAAGGTAAAGAATGATTAAGGCAACAACTTGGCAAACCAAGTATGCCGCTGGAAAGATGAGATGATTTCGGTTGAAATCGATATAAAGATCACCAGAAACGGATGCACGGTTTGCAAATGGCATGCAAAACAAGAACGACACAATTCTGCGATTAACAGCACGATGCCATCTAGAATGCAACAAGAAACTAAGTTATTTCACTCCAACGTGGCACCAAAGCATATGGGAGTGATGTACAAGAGATGCTTGACAAAACATGAACACTGAGCTACGGCTAAATCACACGAGAACAGGTTCAAACAAGCACGGCAAAAGTGCAAAAGATATCAGCTTCACAGACTTGGTGAAAATACTAACATGTCAAAAACAACATCAGGAGGCAATGTTTAGAGCCAGCAAATTACATGATACGGGAACATGTCATGGAAAATAAAGACATGGTATGATTCTACTAAAAGCATATATAAAAAGTCCCTTACTGAACATGAGCCAAAAAGGCATAGAAGATATGATGGCACCCATGTAAACATATCAAGTTTTATTAACAGTTTCAGACTTAGCAGAAAAATAGAGCATGTCATAAAAAGATTTACGATAGCAACTTTGCGAGCTCATGCCACTCACCACAAAGCCTTTGATTACAATATAAGCATACCAATAGCAAGATGACATTTTCATGAAGCTAACCATGGCAAGAGAAAGTTCATAGGATGCATGGATCACTAGCAACAACCATGGCAATTGTGATTAACATGTTAACATTCTGCCAGGAGCATTTTATAGCAAAAGTAAAGAAAAAATGACATGCTAGAGCACTACATAATTCCAAACAGGGGAATGAATGGATAGATCATAACCACATGTTCCAAACATCCTTACTGAAGCATCTCAAAATAAAGCATGGATCTCACTGTAGCATCAAGTTTACATGGCATCAAAATAACATCAGGAAAAAGACAGCAAAATCTCAGGTCCTTGAAAACAGCAACATCACGAAGCCTAGTTTGCATGCTTGTGCTACTCACCGCATATATCACAAAAATACAAGACAAGCACCACTATAAAGATGGCCTGATGTAGTTCAAAACACATGTAGACCTCATGCTCATATGATGCATACATCAAATGCAACAAAAATGACAAATCACCATGATCTGATAAGTAACAACAGCTAACATTTTATAGAACTCTTGCGTCCAAATAAATGGCATCATAACAGACAGTAAAATTCATGGAAATGCTTCTAACGTGAAGAGCCCAACGAGGCGAACAATTCAACATATCATTTGCATCATTTGGAGCTACAGTCACCAAGATATGGCATGTCAAAGTAGGCATACAAATATTATAGAAAAAGGACTTAGATGATATTCGACCTCGAGGGCGAAAATCAACGCGTGGAAACCAAGGCGGGGCCGAAGATCTTGCCGGAATTGGGCGTGGGTACACCGGATCTGGTCGGCGGCGAGGTGGCGCGACAGCGGGGCGGAGCTGGGCGGCGCCGGTGGAGGAGCTTGGCACAGCGGCGGGGCGGCGCTGGTGCCGGAGCTGGGCGGCGCCGGTGGAGGAGCTTGGCGCGGCGGCGGGGCGGTGCCGGCCGGAGAGGCGAGGTGGCACGGCGGTGGGGAGAGGACGGGCAGCGACGGAAGTGCGCGGGCGGCGCGACGCGATGGGCCGGGCAGGCCCTCCTCGGGCTTGTCGGGCCGCGGTAGCGGGACAGCGGCACTTGCCACGTGGCAGCGGCGGATTTGCTGCGGGAGGCGGTGTGGACGCGTCCGGCCATCTCGGACGTGTCCGGTGACGGCGGGGGAAGGCTTGGGTAGGGTTTGGATCCGAAATTTCGGAGGGAGACACATATTTATAGGTAGGTGGAGTTTGGAGTGTCCCAATGAGATGTAGTTTTCGCCCACACGATCGTGATCCGACGAAGGAGGACATGGAGATGGTTTAGATGGGTTATTGGGCCGTTTTGTAGGGGTGTTGGGCTGCAACACACAAGAGGCCTTTACGGTTAACCGGTTAACCGTTGGAGCATCAAACGGCCTCCAAATGGAACGGAATTTGACAGGCGGTCTACCGGTGGTGTACCAAGGCCACTTGGCAAATCTCGGCCCATTCCGAGAAAGTTTAACTCCCTCGCATGAAAAAAGACAAGAGGGGTGCGCCGGTCCATGTGGGAGTGTCAGATTGCAAGACGGACAATGGGGAAAATGCTCGGATGCATGAGACGAACACACATGCAAATGTGATGCACATGACGACATGATATGAAAAGCATGACATGAGCAAAAGCAGAACGAAGACAAAAACCCAACCACGAAGGGAATCTCATAACATAAAGCCAAAAATGGCAAGAGTCGGAGTTACAAATATGGCAAGATACATCCGGGGTGTTACAATAACACAAGACCGTGTTCACTTCCCTGACTCCGCCGAAAAGAGACCATCACGGCTACACATGCGGTTGATGCATTTTAATTAAGTCAAGTGTCAAGTTCTCTACAACCGGACATTAGCAAATTCCCATCTGCCACATAACCGTGGGCACGGCTCTCGAAATTTTAAACCCTGCAGGGGTGTCCCAACTCATCCCATCACAAGCTCTCACGGTCAACGAAGGATATTCCTTCTCCCGGAGAGACCCGACCAGTCTCGGAATTTCGGTTACAAGACATTTCGACAATGGTAAAACAAGACCAGCAAAGCCGCCCGATGTGCCGACAATCCCTATAGGAGTCGCACGTATCTCGTTCTCAGGGCACACCATATGAACACTATGTACGACAACCGAAGATACCCCAAGTTGCCTAGGGGCAGCACCACAAGTGGCTCTGTTTTGGACCAACACTCAGAGGAGCACTGGCTCGGGGGTTTAAAATAAAGATGACCCTTGAGTCTGCGGAACCCAAGGGAAAAAGCCTTAGATCCCAAATGTTAAAAACCAAGGTTGGGACTTGCTGGAGGAGTTTTATTCAAAGTGAACTGTCAATGGGTTCCCATAACACCCAACCGCGTAAGGAACGCAAAATCAAGGAACATAACACCGGTATGACGGAAACTAAGGCGGCAAGAGTGGAACAAACCACTAGGCATAAGACCAAGCCTTCCACCCTTTACCAAGTATATAGATGCATTAGTTAAATAAGAGATAAAATGTTATCCCAACAATATCCATGTTCCAACATGGAACAAACTTCATCTTCACATTCAACTAACAACGCTATAAGAGGGGCTGAGCAAAAGCGGTAACATAGCCAAACAACGGTTTTCTAGGAAGGTGGGTTAGAGGCTTGACATGGCAATACGGGAGGCATGATATAGCAAGTGGTTGGTAGCACGACATAACGATAGAGGGAACAACTAGCAAGAAAAGATAGAAGTGATTTCGAGGGTATGGTCATCTTGCCTGCAAAGTTCTCAGAGTTGTCGAAAGCTTGATCCTCGTTAGCGTACTCAACAGGTTCCTCGTTCACGTACTCGTCTCCCGGCTCTTCCCAAGGCAAGAACACAAGCAATGGAACAAAAATCAATCACGGTGCAATGCACAAGCAACATGATGCAGTACATGGCATGATATGTAAGACATGATATTCAATGCATATGCGTGCTCCGGAAGGGAAAGAATGACTAAGGCATCAACTTGGCAAACCAAGTATGTTGCTGGAAAGATGAGATGATTTTGGTTGAAATCGATGCAAATGGCAAGCAAAACAAGAATGACACAATTATGGGATTAACAGCACGATGCCATCTAGAATGCAACATGAAACTAAGCTACTGCACTCCAACATAGCAGCAAAGCATATGGCAGTGATGTACAAGAGATGCTTGACAAAACATGAACACTGAGCTTCGGCTAAATCACACTAGAACAGGTTCACAAAACATGGCAAAAGTGCAAAAGATATCAGCTTCACAGACTTGGTGAAAATACTAACATGTCAAAAACAACATCAGGAAGCAATGTTTAGAGCAAGCAAACAACATGCTAAAAGAACATATCATGGCAAATAAAGACATGGCATGATTCTACTAAGAGCATAGATCAAAAGTCCCTTACTGAACATAAGCCAAAAGGCATAAAAGATATGATGGCACCCATGTAAACATAGCAAGTGTTATTAACAGTTTCAGACTTAGCAGAAAAACAGAGCATCACATAAACAAATTTACGATAGCAACTTTGCGAGGTCATGTCTCTCAGCATAAAGCATTGCATGACAAAATAAGCATACCAATAGCAATATGACATGTTCGTGAAGCTAACCATGGCAATAGAAAGTTCATAGGATGCATGGATCACTAGCAACAACCATGGCAATTGTGATTGACATGTTAACATTCTGCCAGGAGCATTTATGGCAAAAGTAGACTAAGAAAATGACATTCTACAACACTCCATGATTGCAAACAGGGGCACGAATAGATAGAGCATAACCACATGTTCCAAACATCCTTACTGAAGTATCTCAAAATAAAGCATGGATCTCACTGTAGCATCAAGTTTACATGGCATCAAAATAACATCAGGAAAAAGACAGCAAAATCTCAAGTCCCTGAAAACAGCAACATCACGAAGCCTAGTTTGCATGCTTGTGCTAGTCACCACATAGATCACAAAACTACTAGACAAGCACCTCTTTAAAGATGGAATGATGTAGTTCAAAACACATGTAGACCTCATGCTCATATGATGCACACATCAAATGCAACAAAAATGACAAATCAACATGATCTGATAAGTACCAACAGCTAACATTTTATAGCACCCTTGCATCAATGAAAATGGCATCATAACAGACAGTAACATGCATGACAATGCTTCTAAAGTGAAGAGCTCAACGATTCAAACAATTCGACATATCATATGCATCATTTGGGGCTACGGTCACCAAGATATGACAGGTTAATAGAGGCATAAAAATATTACAAAAAAGGACTTAGACGAAACTCGACCTCGAGGGGGGAAAAGTCAATGCGCGGAAACCAAGGCAGGGCCAGAGATCTCACCGGATTCGTGGCGGTTGGTGGCGGAGGCGGGCGCAGGCGCCGGGTCCGGGCGTGGGGACGCCGGATCTGGCCAGCGGCGAGGTGGCGCGGTGGCGGGGCGGAGCTGGGCAGCGCCGGTGGAGGAGCTTGGCGCTGCGGCGGGGCGGCGCTGGTGATGGAGCTGGGCGGCGCCGGTGGAGGATCTTGGCACGGCGGCGGGGCGGCGCTGGCCGGAAAGGCGAGGTGGCGCGACGACGGGGAGTGGAGGGGCGGCGGCGGAGGCGCGCGGGAGGCGCGGGGGCAGCACGGTGCGATGGGCCGGGTGGGCCCTCCTCGGGCTCGCCGGGCCGTGGCGGCGGGTCGGCGGCGCTTGCCACGTGGCAGCGGCGGATTTGCTATGGGAGGTGGCGCGGACACGTCCGGCCGTCTCGGACGCGTCCGGTGGTGGCGGGGGAAGGCTAGGGTAGGGTTCGAAATTTCGGAGGGAGACACATATTTATAGGTAGAGGGAGTTTGGAGTGTCCAAATGAGGTGTAGTTTTCGCCCACACGATCATGATCCGATAACGAGGACATGGAGATGGTTTAGATGGGTTATTGGGCCGTTTTGGAGGGGTGTTGGGCTGCAACACACAAGAGGCCTTTGCGGTTACCCGGTTAACCTTTGGAGCATCAAACAACCTCCAAATGGAACGAAATTTGACAGGCGGTCTACCGGTGGTGTACCAAGGACACTTGGCAAATCTCGGCCCATTCCGAGAACGTTTAACTCCTGCTGACGAAAAGAGACAAGAGGGGTGCGCCGGTCCATGTGGGAGTGTCGGATATCGAAACATACAACGGGGAAATGCTCGGATGCATGAGACGAACATGAATGCAAATGCGATGCACATGATGACATGATATGAAAAGCATGAAATGAACAAAAGCAAAACGAAGACAAAAACCCAACCACGAAGGGAATCTCATAACTTCAAGCTAAAAATGGCAAGAGTCGGAGTTACAAATATGGCAAGTTACATCTGGGGTGTTACAATAACACAAGACCGTGTTCACTTCCCGAACTTCGCCGAAAAGAGACCATCACGGCTACACATGCGGTTGATGCATTTTAATTAAGTCAAGTGTCAAGATCTCTACAACCGGACATTAACAAATTCCCATCTGCCACATAACCACAGGCACGGCTCTCGAAAGTTTATACCCTGCAGGGGTGTCCCAACTTAGCCCATCACAAGCTCTCACGGTCCACAAAGGATATTCCTTCTCCCGGAAGGACCCGATCAGTCTCGGAATCCCAATTAGAAGACATTTCGACAATGGTAAAACAAGACCAGCAAAGCCGCCCGATGTGCTGACAATCCCGATAGGAGTCACACGTATCTCGTTCTCAGGGCACTCCAGATGAACACTACATACGGCAACCGAAGATACCCCAAGTTTCCTAGGGGCGGCACCGCAAGTGGCCCTGTTTTGGACCAACACTCAGAGGAGCACTGGCCCGGGGGTTTAAAATAAAGATGACCCTTGAGTCCGTGGAACCAAAGGGAAAAAGGCTTAGGTGGCAAATGTTAAAAACCAAGGTTGGGCCTTGCTAGTGGAGTTTTATTCAAAGCAAACTGTCAAGGGGTTCCCATAACACCCAACCGCGTAAGGAACGCAAAATCAAGGAACATAACACCAGTATGACAGAAACTAAGGCGACAAGAGTGGAACAAAACACCAGGCATAAGACCGAGCCTTCCACTCTTTACCAAGTATATAGATGCATTAGTTAAATACGAGATAAAATGATATCTGTTGGGAATATAACTTTCAGGTATGACCCGCCCAGGATGGGCGGGGTCAACCCTAATGACCGGTTGTTAAGAGAAGCCCAGTAATATTCAAGGTGATAGTTTATTAAGAATTGTAGAAGGCCTAAGCCCAGAGGCGGCTTAAGGCCCAATAATGTAAACTGCCATATGTAACGAAAGACTTGTAAAGAAAGGCATATACAAGAAGTCACCGAGTCGGACACGTTTTATGAGCCGGTCGAGACTCTGTAGGACACCAGGTGTCAACCCGTGTATAAAAGGGGACGACTCGGTGGCGGCTTAGGACAAGAAACAGCGATCGATAGCCAAGCTAGCGGATTCACTCCTTGGTCATTGAAACCTAGCAATACAGCATCAACTAGACTAGGGCTTACCTTCACTGTAAGGGCCGAACCAGTATAAACCTCCCGTGTCCTTTGCCCGATTAACCCCTTTAAGCTTCCTAGTTACGATGGCCCTACGACTAAGTCCTTCCTCTAGGACATCTGTCGTGACAATTCCACGATAGTTGGCGCCCACCATGGGGCCAGCGCACAGTGGATTTGAGTTCTCGAAGGGAAACTTCAAAGGGCTCAAGGGATACGATGTGAGCTGGATGACCAAGAGTCGTCGCGGCAAGCTCTACATCTACGATGAAGGCTGGGGCCCCGACGCCGGCTCGATTGAGTACGGGTACCGGGTCCCCTTCGGCGGAATCCATGTCTTCATCGGCCGGATCGGCGAGTCAGGCCCTGAGCCGGACGTCTGCACCAACCTCATCGAGACGGCTCAGCGCGCGAGACCCGCCTAGGCTCAACCCGTTGTGCGGCGGGCCTTCGTGGGTTGCATCCATGGAGGGGATTTTTCTGAAGGATCGATAGACGGTGGTGAGACAGCTGTTTGCTCTGATGGTGCATCATCCACAGGAAAGACAGACTCTTTGTATCAGCTACAAGATGGCGTGCTTGGGGGCTGTTCCGATGGCAACAGTATTCCAGACCCCTCTGAGCCACCGAATCGAGCCGGAGTCTTCATGGCTGGCACTCAACCCGGGCAGAATTCTACGGCTACGGCAGCAATAACCACCCGATCGGCAGTAGCTGGGTCAGGAGACCCCGCACGCCCCCGGCTCAGGTACTAATAGACCTCATGGATAAGATGACGGCTTTGTTGACTACTGTGGTTGAGCCAGCGGATAAGGCTCATCATGACGCGAAGGTGGCACGACAACGTGAAGAGGTGGCACAAGCCAAGGAAAATTTAGCAGCAGAAGATTTCAGGATGGCTGCGGAGGGGGCGGTTTTGGATGCTCGTGCTCGGTAGCTTCAAGTGGAGACTTTCCGGCTCTCGGTGGATCTGAACGCGTCAAACGAGGTCATGAGGAGAAGACACCAGAAAACTCAGTCACGTCTACCTCTGACTTACGATCCTAGGAACCTTTTCCACACATTCGGCGCCGGTCCTAGCAAACTGCCGGAGGCAAACTGGATCACAACACCCGGGATGGGGGCGCCGGTTTAGCTGAGGGCCATGAAACCACCCCGTGTGAATACTGCTCCACCTCATTACACGCCAGTACTGTCGGCGTCCTGGGAATGGGGGTCCCCAGACTTGCCTGCCTGCGGCCCATGGTGTGTCTAAGCCAGCAGGCCGTACAAGCGTCGTGAGGCGGACAACGCAAGGCCTCCTCTGGAGTGACCCAGCCAGGTAGGCTCATGAGGCCCTCGTGACGTGAGCCATGACGCACGACGCCAGGCGTCCGCAGGCGTGCACAATGTCTTTATTTCCTCTTTGGTGCTAAGGAGGCCAGAGCAAACGAAGAGTACCGAGGCATCAGGCAAAGGTTGCTATATTGGTGCAACGAGACCAAGACCAGGAGGACGGCAAGACGGAGGTCATAGTGGAGCTCAAGACGGCGTCACCGCCAGAGATTTTCGCAGGCGAAGACCACTTTTGTCAGGATAGCTTGTACTAGTTGTCCCCCTGCAAATTTGCCCGCCGTTGTTGGCTCCCTTCCCGCTCAATATTTGGGAAGAGGACTAGGGCCTATATAAGTAGAGCTAGCCACCATAGTAGGGGCATCTCATCTTAGCTTGGTCCAACCCGGACGAGAGCCTACTCACAAGAACACCTCAACCTCAGGAGGCCGTTCTTCCCTTGTACTGTTCATCATCAGCCCTAGAGGCAATCCACCACCACACTGGAGTAGGGTATTACACCACAACGATGGCCCGAACCAGTATAAACCTCGTGTCTTTCTGTGTTGCGAGTTTGTCGAGTTCGTCCGGGAGATCTTAGCGAGCTAGGGCGTAGATTGGTGGGAAGGAAAGACTTCGCGCACACCCCAGTGTTCGAACCTTAAGGGTTTGCCGGAACCCCACATCCGACATTTGGCGCGCCAGGTAGGGGTGCGCCGGGGCTCCTCTCCACCAACTTGTGCCCCATACCTCCGCACTACCCTCCCATGGCAGGTGCCCAGACACCCGCCTCGGCGGCCAACACCAGCAGCAGGGAGTCTGGTACCGAGCCCTGGCCCCCGCCCTGCGGCGAGTGCAGTGGCCGGCCAAGTTCAGGCCGGAGATGCCGCCGCATTACGACAGTGCGGCAGACTCGACACAGTTCCTGCTAGCTTACGAGGAGGCTACAACAAGATCATGGCGAGCTCGTTCCACATGGCCCTCGTCGGCGAGCCACGTGCCTGGCTGCTCAACCTCCCGGGATCCACGGTGGCATCCTAGGGGGAACGCCGCAACCTCTTCACCGCGCGCTACGTGGTGCCGGCGCACCACGCAGTCGCAGCACTACTGGTTGGCTCCCAAGCGCCGCCTTCAGATCGCCACATCAAGCCTTTCTTCCGCCAGATTGGGGCAGCTTGCAAGCGCCCGGGGGGTCCGCCGGGCTGGGCTGCGCCGGAGGCCGACCTCACCTTCGGCTTGGAAGACCACCTCGACTCCACCGCCGGCTCCGGGATGCTCCTGATGCTCTGCACACCCACCATCTGCAACATGGCCATTACTAAGACCCTCATCGACGGTGGCGCCGGCCTCAACTTGCTCTCCGTAGAAGCCTTCAGCCTTCTTCATGTGCCGCTCGAACGGTGCGGCCTCAGCAAGCCCTTCACAGGAGTGGATGGTGGAGCTGCCCACTCTCTGAGGCAGATCCGCCTCCGTGTCATCTTTGGCACGTGAGACAACTATCGCACCGAGCTGGTGGACTTTGACATCGCCCGCATCAGTCTCCCGTACAATGCCATCCTTGGGTACCCGGCTCTCGCTCAGTTCATGGCGGCGACTCACCCGGCCTACAACCTCATGAAGATGCCAAGGAGCAAGGGCATCCTCACCATCAAGGGGGACGCTAAGGAGGCCGTGGCGGCACTCAGGCTTGCCTTCAAGACCGTGGCAGTAGCACAGCCAGCCGGAGCCGGTACGCCCGAGGCCAAGGAGACCGCGCCCACCAAGAAGAAGGAGTTGTTCACTCAAGACAAGGCGGAGGCCAAGTAGGTGCCGGTCGATGAGGATGGGTCTTCAAGAGCCACCTTCACCATAGGAACCGGCCTTGACCCAGGATAAGAAGAAGCTTTGGTGAGATTTTTACGCGTGGACAAGGAGATATTCGCGTGGGAGCCCAATCAACTCGTAGGGGTCCCAAGAGAGGTAATCCAGCATCATCTAAGGGTGTGCCCCAACATACGCCCTGTGAAGCAGCGAGCAAGACGGCAGTCCACTGAGAAGCAGGCCTTCATCTTCCAGGAGACATGCAGGCTGGAGGCGGCAGGTACCATCCGAGAAGTTCGGTACCCCAAATGGCTGGCGAACCCCGTCGTAGTACCGAAGAAAGGCGGGAAGGAACGAATGTGCGTTGACTTCACCAACCTTAACAAAGTGTGGCCCGAGGATCCGTTCCCGCTTCCACACATTGATCAAATCGTCGACTCCAACGCCAAGTGCGACTTGCTATGTTTCCTGGATGCGTTCTCAGGATACCATCAAATCAAGATGGCGGTGGAGGATGTGGAGAAGACAGCCTTCCTGACACCATGTTGGGTGTACTGCTACACCTGCATGCCCTTCAGGCTGTGCAATGCGGGTGCAACCTTTCAACGGTTGATGCAAATCGCCTTGGGGTGGTAGCTCGGCAAAAACACAGAGGCCTACGTTGATGACATAGCGGTCAAATCTTGTGAGGCGAGGACATTGATTCAAGACTTGGAGGAGACTTTCGAGAGCTTGTGCCAAGTGAGCTTGAGGCTTAACCCGGAGAAGTGCATGTTTGGCATCCCCTCCGGCAAGCTACTCGGGTTCCTCGTATCCCACAGAGGGATCGAGGCAAACCCGGAGAAGATCAAGTCCATTGAAGACATGAGCCCTCCTCGGACCCTCAAGGAAATGCAGAAGCTAGCAAGGTGGGTGACCGCGTTAGGGCATTTCATCTCCAAGCTAGGTGAGTGCGCCTTACACTTCTTTAAGCTCAAGAAGAAGAAGGGCCCGTTCGAGTGGACCCCAGAGGCCGACCGGGCCTTCCAAGACCACAAGAAATACCTCACTAGCTCCCCGATGATGGTAGCACTGCGACCTCTTGAGCCTCTGGTGCTCTACCTTGCCGCCACCCCGAACTCCGCAAGCGCAGCGCTGGTGGCGGTTCGGGAGGAGCCCCAAGACAAGGGTGTGCCGCGCCAAGCCAGAGCTGATGCAGCACGGGGTAAGGAAGGTGCAGAAAAGCCATCAGCGGCGGAAGACCAAGGTCAGCCGGGCAACATCACAGAAGCTCCTAAGGATGGTCAAGTCTCCGGAAACCCACCACCTCAGGATATGCCACAATCTCCGTGGGACCCGAGCCTCGACAGTATGCCAGCCCTCGTCGAGCACCCAGTGTACTTCGTCAGCACCGTACTGCGGGACGCGAGGGCGCGCTACCCCATGCTGCAAAGGCTCCTGCTCGCACTCTTGGTGGCCTCGCGCAAGCTACGACACTACTTCTAGGGCCACCCCATCAAGGTTGTCTCAGCCTATCCATTGGAGAGGGTGCTCAGGAGCCCTAACTCAGCCGGAAGGGTCGCTGAGTGGAACATCAAGTTGCAAGCATTTCAGTTGGAGTTCAGCACTACTAGGGTCATCAAGGGAGCCGCGCTCACCGATTTTGTGGCAGAATGGACAGATGCCCCGGCTCTTGAGGAAGGAGAAGACCGGTCCACCTCCCTAGGAAGCGAGGCACCTGACGGCTGGGTCATGTATTTCGATGGTGCCTTCGCGCACCAGGGCGCGGGGGCTGGAGCAGTGCTTATCTCGCCCACTCAGGACAAGCTCTACTACACCGTGCAACTCTGTTTTCAGCACGGCGAGGAGGTCTCCAACAACATCGCAGAATACGAAGGCGTCATAGCTAGCCTGAGGGCTACGGGTGCTCTAGGGGTGAAGCGCCTCACCGTCAAAGGCGACTCACAGCTCCTTGTCAACTTTTCCAACAAGGTGTTGGAGCCGAAGGATAAGCACAAGGAGGCCTACCTCGGGGAGATGCGCAAGATGGAAAAGTAGTTCTCGGGCCTAGAGCTGCAACACGTGCCCCAGGGCACCAAGGAAGCCGGTGACATCGCCAGGAGAGCATCCAAGCGGCAACCGCTAGAGCACGGCGTCTTCGAAGAGCGGCTCTTCAAGCCATCAGCTACGCCACCTCTTTCAAGCATGACTCAGACTTAGGAGGAGCTCCCACAGCCCCCGGCCACGGGAGCCCCAGCCTATGGCCCAACCTCAGGAGCTTGGCTGCTCTTGGCGCTCGAGCCCCAGGAGGAGTACTAGATCAAGGAATTCAAAGAGTACCTGATGCACGGGATGCTACCGGAGAAGGAAGAGGACGCGGAGCGCGTGGCCCGGCAAGCCACGACATATTGTATCCAAGACGGCAAGTTATACAAGAAACGACCGAACGATGTCACGCTGCGCTGCATCTCCAGCGGTCAAGGAAGGGAGTTGTTGATTGACATACACAGCGGTGACTGCAGACACCATTCGTCGTCATGGACCCTCGTCAGCAAGGTGTTCCGCAGTGGGTTCTATTGGCCTACAACACTCAACGACGCGACCGAGCTGGTGAAGTCCTATGAAGCTTGCCAATTCCATGCCAAGCAAATCCATCAGCCTACTCAGGGCCTATAAACCATCCCGCTCACATGGTCGTTTGCGGTCTGGGGGCTGGACATCCTAGGCATGTTCCCTGGGCACCAGGGGGCTACCGCTATCTCTACATCGCCGTCGACAAGTTCACCAAGTGGGCGGAAGTGGAAGCCGTCCGTACCATTCCAGCCGGCTCTGCTGTCAAGTTCATCAAGGGCCTCGTGAGCCGCTTCTGGGTCCCCAACCGCATCATCACAGATAGCGGTTCATAGTTTACTAGCAACCTCTTCAAAACCTACGGTGCTAACCTTGGAACGCAGATCTGCTACGCTTCGGTGGCCCACCCCAGGAGTAACGGTCAGGCTAAGCGTGCTAACGCGGAGGTCCTGAGGGGCCTCAAGACCAGGACCTTCAAGAAGAAGCTGGAGGCCTGCGGCAGGGGCTGGCACGACGAGCGCTAGTCCGTGTTGTGGTCCATCCGAACCACCGCCACCAAACCAACGGGCGAGACTCCATTCTTCCGCATCTACGGAGCTGAAGCAATCCTTCCTCACGAGGTCAAGCATCACTCCGCACGGGTCCTAGCGTTCGACGAAATGCAGCAGGACGCCATGTGGGGGATGGATCTCATGCTGGGGGAGGCACGCCATCGTGAAGCTGCGTTGAGGGCGGCAAGGTACCAACAAGCACCGCGGCAATACCACTGCCGCAACATCCGCTCCAAGACGCTCGAGGTGGGTGACCTCGTCCTGAGGCGGGTCCTCTCTAGAGAATGGCCGCACAAGCTTTCTCCCATGTGGGAGGGCCCGTTCAGGGTCGTCCATGTCTCCAGGCCGGGTGCTACGCGCCTGGAGACGCAGGACGGGATACCCATCCAGTACGCCTGGAACATCCAGCACCTCCGGAAATTCTATCCATGAAGCAAGGCCCAGAGCCTAAGAAGCAAGGCCCAGAGCCTGAGAAGCAAGGCCCAGAGGCTGAGAAGCAAGGCCCAGAGCCTGAGAAGAAAGGCCCAGAGCCTGTGAAGAAGGCCCGGTGCCTGTGAATAATCGCCGCCCGTGACAGTCTCACGTAATAATGAGTGCGGCTGTACATCCCTCGGAGTCTCAGGAGCGCCGACCTCAGGCCCTGGGGCTCCCTCCCATGCCTAGTGGACAACACTTAGCTCCGCGCTGGTGAGAGGACTTGAAGACTAGATTAGGTGCCGGACGCGACTTTTCATTTGCTTTCTGTAGTTGACTCGCTTTCGCTTAATCAAAGTTTGCCTTTGGCATTCCTTGCTGATTTGATTCCCTCGCCTCTCACTGCATTTTTTCCGGCTCGAATTTGCGCGTGTTCTCTCTCTCGCATGCCTCGCGAGGGGTCTAGGCAGGTGCCCTCGCGAGCATTTTTTTCTCCTTTCTGCCTTCTCGCGAGCCACCCTCGTTCGAGCCCAAAAGCTGGCGCACCTCTCCTAGTCTGTGCCCCTTGGGTACTGCGATACAAAGCGCTAGGTCAGGGCCAGGATGAACGGCAAATCTTTTAGCACACTTCCTAACGAGTTTTTTGCAGTTCCTGAGCGAATGCAGGCCACCAAGGTAAGATGGATGCAGCAAAATAAACGCTTCGCGAGGAAGAGGATGTCCCGAGTATACCAGGTTAAGTTATCTTTGTGCAAAATAACGACACAACATGCATACTGATATAACCAAGGAACCATAGTTCGATACACTCCCCCCTGGGCCCATGCTGGTTTCATTCTTGATGCAGGAAAAGAGCAAAACAAAAGTAGCATTGCGGCGATCCGCGAAGACAGGCACCTAGCACTACCCCGAGCCTAGCCAGATCTTTCCTCACACTTCACGAAGGTGCAGCGACGGGACGACCCACTGCCGCCTTCAAAATGGGCGTGGTGGCGCGGCGGCTGGTCATAGTCGCCACTACTGGAGCTGTTGCCGCAGGAAGAGCCGCCATAGCTAGACGAGACACGATCGCCGCCGAGGGCAGGCTCGCCCTCGTCCTTGTTGCGACCGTCCCCAAGGCCGAGTACCTCCTCACCGTCGTTCGCCTCGGGGCAGCACCCGGCGCGATGACCTTCTTTCCCAAACACCCTCACATAAAGGGTCGATCCACCATAGTAGCTGAAGTGGAGGGTGCACCGCCTGCCCAGGCCGCACGCGCGGGCGAATGTATGCCAGCCGCGGGCTAGGGCTATGTTGCCCGCGGTGGAAGTCTCGACCGCAACCCAAAGAGGCCTTGCTGCAGCAGCCATCTGCCTGCATCCAGGGTCCGTCTAGACCAGAGGTCGGCAATTTGCCGGCGAAGAAGCACGGAAGTTGGAGCCAGTTGCCAGCCGGGTTCTCTGACCAGACGACGAACTTCGGAGACACCTCCGCGGTGTGGAAGCGCGGACGAGGAGGCTGCACCACCATGGCACGCCTCCCCTCATCAACTGGATTGCCATGGCTGGAATGACCCACTCCGCGTGCTGTGGCGCCGTCTCGACTATGGGCCACGGCGGGGGTCGCGGCATGCTTGCGTGGGCGGCCGCGGCCACGCTTGGGCGCCGGGGAGCCGGGTCCCTCGCGAGGGGCCTTCCCTTTCTCGGCGGCGGAGAACTTCCTACGTGGTGCCACGGGTGTCACTGCAAGTGATGGAGCGAGGAGGAAGGAGCAAGCAAGCAAGAAAGAGATGGGCAACAGGGGCTCCGCCCCCCTCCCCATTTATAGCAAGAGAAGGCCAACCAGAGTCTCCCACGATCGCAGTTAATGACGGTTTTCCTTGAATGTCGCAGGGACTTGTCAAGTCGTGCCTTTGCCGGGGCAACATGGGGAAGTGGAGACGCCCACGTCCAATCAACCGCCATGCGTCAACCGAGGCCGTAGGCTTTTGGGACCCGCGGTGCTCCGAACTTGGCCCTTGGCTTCGCCGCGAAGCCAAGCCCGAGCGCACCTTGGGCCCAGGGGCTACTGTCGGCGTCGTGGGAATGGGGGTCCCCAGACTTGCCTGCCAGCAACCCATGGCGTGGCTAAGCCAGCAGGCCGTACGGACCTTCTCCATCAACAAGGCATCCAAGACCCTTGCGAGGGTCCAAGCCTCGCGAGGCGAACGATGCAAGGCCTCCTCTGGAGTGACCCAGCCAGGCAGGCTCACGAGGAGCGGAGATATCAAGGCGGGGCAAACCTCATGAGGCCCTCATGACGTGAGCCATGACGCACGACGCCAGGCGGGCGCGAGGCGGGTGCAGGCGCACAGCGTCTTTATTTCCTCTTTGGTGCTAAGGAGGCCAGCGCAAACGAAGAATACCGAGGCATCATGCAAAGGTTGCTATATTGGTGCAACGAGACCAAGACCAGGAGGATGGCAAGACAGAGGTCATCGTGGAGCCCAAGACGGCGTCACCGCCAGAGCTTTTCGCATGCGAAGACCGCGTTTGTCAGGATAGCTTGTACTAGCTGTTGCCTTCAAATTTTCCCGTCGTTGTTGGCTCCCTTCCCGCTCGATATTTGGGAAGACGACCAGGGCCTATATAAGTAGAGCTAGCCACCATAGTAGGGGCATCTCATCTTAGCTTGGTCCAACCCGGACGAGAGCCTACTCACAAGAACACCTCAACCTCAGGAGGCCATTCTTTCCTTGTATTGTTCATCATCAGCCCTAGAGGCAATCCACCACCACACTGGAGTAGGGTATTACACCACAACGGTGGCCCAAACCAGTATAAACCTCGTGTCTTTCTGTGTTGCGAGTTTGTCGAGTTCGTCCGTGAGATCTTAGCGAGCTAGGGCGTAGATTGGTGGGAAGTTGTAACGCCCCTTGACCGATGTGCCAGGTGTCGTCTAGTTATTCGCTGTTGTTGCCTTGTCATTGCTTGCATGTCATGCATTGCATATCATGCATTGCATATCATGTCATCATGTGCATTTCATTTGTATACGTGTTCATCTCATGCATCCGAGCATTTTCCCCGTTGTCCGTTTTGCAATCCGGTGCTCCGTTCTCCTCCGGTGGTCATTTCTACCTTCTTCTCGTGTGTGGGGATTAAACATTTCCGGATTGGACTGAGACTTGCCATGCGGCCTTGGTTTACTACCGTAGACCGCCTGTCAAGTTTCGTACCATTTGGACTTCGTTTGATACTCCAACGGTTAACCGAGGGACCGAAAAGGCCTCGTGTGTGTTGCAGCCCAACACCCCTCCAAAGTGGCCCAAAACCCACCTAAACCTTCTCCATCATCTCGGTCATTCGATCACGATTGCGTGGCCAAAAACCGCAACTTATTTGGACTCTCCTAGCTCCCTCTACCTATAAATATGTCATCTCCTCCGAAATATTCGCGGTACAAACCCTAACCTTCGTCCTCCTTGCGCCGCCGGACACGTCCGCCCGGCGGCCGGACATGTCCACCCTGCCCGGCCACCTCACTCCGACCAATGGGGAGCCGCCACGTCACCGCCGCCACCGCCCTCACCCAATAGGACGCCGCCACCTCGCCCGCGCCTCTCTCTCCTCCGCCGCGGCCCGGGCCCGGAGGTGCCCGCTGCCGCTCTTGCGCGCCAAGGCCGCGCCGGACCTCATCGCTGAGCCGCGCCCGACGCCGCTGCTCGCCGCTATATGCCTCGCCACTGCCGCCATGCTCGCCGGCGTCCTGCCCCGCCGCCTCGGTCGCCGGACCACCCCGCGCCACCTCGCCCCGCGCGCCACCGCCGCCCTTGCCGCAGATCCGTTCGGGTCGGACCGGATCCGGCCGTCCCCGAGCGCCCCGGCCATCCTCCGGCGCCGTCCCGCCGCCCCATCGCCGGAGAGGCCACCGGCATCGTCGTTGACCTCGGAACCCTAGATCTAGATCTGGAGGTGATATTTCCACTAAGTCCCAAATTTCCTAATTCAGATGCTCTTGTTCATCATGCCATAACTCATCATCTGTAACACCGATTTGAGCATATAGCATATCAAAATGTTCGTCTCAGAGAGTACATCATTTCATATCATTGCATCATTTTCATTTGAGTTCATCTTGATGCCCGAAATGCTGTTAGAAGAGTGCTACTTGAGATAATTGTCAGATCTGTTGCTCCATTTAGATATTTGTCATTTTTGCCATGATTATTGTATGCATGATATGCCCATGAGCTCTACATGTGTTTTGTTAAGGGTTTTGCCATCTATCCAGAGGTGCAACCCATGTATTTTTGTGATGTGTGTGGTGACTAGCACAAGCTTGCAAAGTGAGGCACTTGGTAATGCTGATTTCAGGGACTTAGCATTTCCACTAAGTCCTTGAGCTGTTTATCTCATATGGTCATATGTTCATGTTGTTTCCTAGTGATACGTGCCTCTTTTGAGGATGATCAGTAAGGATGTTTTGTTAATCTTTTAGTGCTCTATCCATCCATGTCTTTGTTTGCAATTATGGAGCACCCTAACTTGAGTCAATCGAGCTCTACTTTTGCTACTTCGTGAATCTGGGCAGATTGTCTACTTGTTAGCGATTTTGCCGTGGATGTTGTAGTTGATCCGTGCATGCTATGCTATTATTCTTGCCATGTCTAGCTTGTATTTTGTGTATTCTTGATGAGTGTATGCTTAGTTTGCCATGACTTGCTCTGTAGTGAGTGCATCGAGCTCGTAAACATGCCTACTTGATATCTGTTTCAGCATGCTCCAATTTTCACTAAGTCTGTAAACTGATTATGTTTTTGCCATGTTCACATGCTTGCAAATGTATTTTCTGATCCCTTTTGGCTCAAGGTCACTAAGGGACTTTTGTTAAGATCTTTGAGTAGCTCCATTCCATGCTTTACTTTTCCATGTTCAGGTCCTGTAGCTTATAGTTTTCATGCTCCGAAGAGTACTATCTGATCTGAAATTCCAGGCTTGTGTTAATTTTACTAAGTCTGAAATCTGTTTACCAAATGCATTTTTGCCATGCTTGTTTGAACCTGTTAATGGATGAATTGGCCGTAACTCAGTGCTAGACTTTTGTTAAGCATCATTAATGGATCCCTGCCATGTATGGGTGTTGTAGCATGTTCATCTTGTTGAATTTAGATGGCTACTTGCTGTAAATCGCAGACCGTGGTCACATTTGCATTGCTTGCCATTTCCAAATCGTAGCTCCGATTCCGGCGTTCTTTATATCGTTTTCAAGAGATTTCATCTCATCTTTCCAGTGGCACACTTGGTTTTCCAAGTTGAGGCCAGGTTCATGCATTCCTTGTCCAATCATGCATATGCATCGCATACCGCATCCCGCATATCATACCATGTTCATGTGTTGGTTGTTTACTATGTTGTGTGCTTCTTTCCGGTGTTTGCTTCTTCGGGTTGGTTCCGGTAACGTCGCGTTTGTGAGGACCCGTTCGTCTACGTCCGTTTGTCTTCTTCATGGAGTCGTTCTTCTTCTTTGCGGGATTTCAGGCAAGATGATCATACCCTTGAAATCACTTCTATCTTTGCTTGCTTAGTTGCTCGCTCTTTTGCTATGCCTATGTTGCGATACCTACCACTTGCTTTTCATGCCTCCCATATTGTTGAACCAAGCCTCTAACCCACCTTGTCCTAGCAAACCATTGTTTGGCTATGTTACCGCTTTGCTCAGCCCCTCTTATAGTGTTGTTAGTTGTAGGTGAAGATCAAAGTTTGTTCCTTGTTGGAACATGGAGATGTTGTTCCTTGTTGGAACATGTTTACTTGTTGGGATATCACACTATATCTTATTTAATTAATGTATCTATATACTTGGTAAAGGGTGGAAGGCTCGGCCTTATGCCTGGTGTTTTGTTCCACTCTTGCCGCCCTAGTTTCCGTCATATCGGTGTTATGTTCATGAATTTTGCGTTCCTTACGCGGTTGGGTTATAATGGGAACCCCTTGACAGTTCGCTTTGAATAAAATACCTCCAGCAAGGCCCAATCTTGGTTTTACCATTCGCCACCTAGCCTTTTTCCCTTGGGAGTCGCGCATCCTGAGGGTCATCTTTATTTTAACCCCCCCGGGCCAGTGCTTGTCTAAGTGTTGGTACGAAATGGGCAGCCTGCGGGCCACCTCGGGGAAACTTGAGGGCTGGTTTTACTCGTAGCTTGACCTATCCGGTGTTGCCATGAGAACGAGATATGTGCAGCTCCCATCAGGATGTCGGCGCATCGGGCTGCTTTGCTAGATTTGTTTTACCATTGTAAGGATGTCTTGAAAAACCGGGATACCGAGTCTGATCGGAATGTCTCGGGAGGAGGTCTATTCCTTCGTTGACCGTGAGAGCTTGTCATAAGCTAAGTTGGGACACCCCTGCAGGGATTTGAATTTTTGAAAGTCGCACCCGCGGTTATGGGCAGATGGGAATTTGTTAATGTCCGGTTGTAGAAAACCTGAAGTTGACCTTAATTAAAATGCGTCAACCGCGTGTGTAACCGTGATGGTCTCTTTCCGGCGGAGTCCGGGAAGTGAACACGGTTGTTGGAGTTATGCTTGACGTAGGTTGTTCCAGGATCACTTCTTGATCATAGTTGTTCGAATGTGCTTTGCCTTCTCTTCTCGCTCTCATTTGCGTATGTTAGCCATCATATATGCTAGTCGCTTGCTGCAGCTCCACCTCATACCTTTTACCTTACCCATAAGCTTAAATAGTCTTGATCGCGAGGGTGTGAGATTGCTGAGTCCCCGTGACTCACAGATACTTCCAAAACCAGCTTGCAGGTGTCGATGAGTCCATGCAGATGACGCAACCAAGCTCGGGAGGAGCTCGATGAAGACCTTGTCCTTTGTGTTGTTTCGTTCTAGTTGATCAGTAGTGGAGCCCAGTTGGGGTCGATCAGGGACCGTGTCGCACTTGGGGTTCTTCTTTTATTTTGGTTCCGTAGTCGTACCTTGACTATATTTGGATGTTGTAATGTTTTATTCATGTAATTGTGTGAAGTGGCGATTGTAAGCCAACTATGTATCGTTTCCCTTATGTATTACATGGGTTGTGTGAACATTACCTCACTTGCAACATTGCTTTCAATGCGGTTATGCCTCCAAGTCATGCTTCGACACGTGGGAGATATAGCCGCATCGAGGGCATTACAGAAGTAAAGACTTCGCACGCACCCTAGTGTTCGAACCTTAAGGGTTTGCCGGAACCCCACATCTGACAAGTACCACCGGGTCACTTCTCTAACCCTTTGGAGAATATAATTTCTGCGTCGGCTCGTCTGGCGGCTCTCCAATGGAAGGCGACTCTCCAATGGCGATCGAAACACAAAGGGTCAGAGAACTTCTTCAGACAGCCCTGGCACAGCAGGATGCATACTGTTATAGTCGAGACATAATCCATTCAACCCCTCGCCCAAGCCGGAGCCCGAGCTATAGCAGGCATATGGACTCAGCGGCTATGTCAAGCAATGCCCAATGCCGTAACCAACCGCGCAGGACGGAGCCTTTAACTTGGTCGATCAGGAGAGGATCCATCAGGAGGCTAAGCGGGCGGTTCAACTGGCAGCTGAGCAGGCGGCTCATCAGGCTTTTCCGGTTTATCCAGCAACCTCTGTTGAGGCAGGAGTGGCCACAAGGACAGGAGGTGTCCCTTGCCTGGTGCCGGCTCTACGTAATGAGCGCTTGCCAAAAGATTTTAAGGGGCCTCGTAAGGTGCCTAATTACACGGCCGACTTGCAGCCTGGGGCATGGATTGAAAGTTATGAGATGGCGATGGAGCTATTGGAGGTCAGTAATGTAGCAATGGCTAAATATTTCACTATGATGTTGGATGGAACAGCTCGCACTTGGTTGAAAGGTTGCCACCCAACTCCATCGGCTCATGGGCAGAGTTAAAAGCCCGGTTCATTCAGAACTTCAAGGACACATGTAAGCAACCTATGTCAATCGTGGACTTGACTAACTGTAAGCAAGAGTAAGGTGAGTCCACGACTCATTGGGTGTGCCGGGTCAAGGAGATAATACATTCATCTGATAAGATGGATGCCGCCTCTGTGGTCTTAATGTTGGAGAAAAATTGCCGTTTTGAACCTCTGAAGCAGAAGCTGGGGCTGCTCAAGCGTGATTGTCATGACATGAGCCAGTTGATGGCGGCTCTGGTTAAATATGCCGATTCAGATAGTACCAAGGATCCCGCGTCTGATGAAGAGAAGGCAGGGAAGGGAAAAAAGAATGGTAATGGCAAGGGTCACTAGCATAACCCGGCGAATCAAGGATGTAATAAACGTAGGCTTGACGAGTTTGTGGCTAACACCAGTACACAGGGCAACAACCAACGGCGCAAGGGGAGGCCACCTCCTCGGTCAGGAGGGTTAGGTCCCACCCTTGAGCAACTACCGAATGAACCATGTCCGAGACACGGCACCCGGGAGAAGCCAGCTACCCATCTATGGAAAGACTGTACGATCATGAAGGCGTTTAAAAATTCCAACATGTTCAATGGTAACCACGGACCTGGCGGCGGTTCAGGCGGTGGCGGCTTTCATGGCCCGGGCACCGACTCAGGCGGAGGCGGTTTTCACGGCCAGGGCTATCTGGGTAACCAAGGTGGTTATAATCAGCAATCCGGCCAAAGTAGTCAGCACCAACAACAGCAGCAATCCGGGTATCAGAGTAACCCAAAACAACTGAACAGTTGGCAGTACCATGTATTTACCACTAGTTAGTGTAAGAGGGACCAGAAACTTCACAAGAGGGCTGAAAACGCTGTTGAGTCGGCGGTTCCATGTTATTTGAGATGGTCAGAACAACCTATTGTGTGGAGTAGGGAGGATCACCCTCCCCGGGTTGATAACCCGGTTCACTTGGCTTTGGTAGTGGCGCCTTAGGTTGGTGGATATAAGTTTACTAAGGTGCTCATGGACGGAGGCAGTAGCATCAACATCCTCTATTATGAGATGTTTCGTCGCATGGGGTTGACTAACAAGAGTCTTAAACAATCCAACACTGTTTTCATGGTGTTGTACCTGGTAAGTCAGCATACCCAATCGGTAAGATTGCGCTGGAAGTAGCCTTTGGGGACGAGTATGATTCTAGGGTTGAGAAGTTTACTTTTGAAGTGGTTAAGATCAAAATCCCATAACATGCCCTGCTTGGACGACCGGCTTATGCCAAGTTCATGGCTCGCCCGTGTTATATGTATCTGCAGCTCAAGATGCCGGGTTATAAAGGCACCATCATAGTACATGGAAGCCGGAAAATAGCCCTGGAATGTGAAGAAGGTGATGCTGCTTATGTAAGTCTGTTTGTGAAACAGAGGAATTAAAGTTTTATAAAGATAACGTTGACCTGGAAGACATGACGTCTTTGAAGAAGCCAACTATGGAGCATGAACCGGTGTTGAAATTCAAATCAGCTGATGACACCAAGATGGTTGATTTTGTGCCTGTCGACTCATCTAAACAGTTCATTATCAGTGCTAACTTGGATCCAAAATAGGAAAGCGCGCTCATCGAGTTCTTCCGTGAGAACCGGAACATCTTTGCATGGAAGCCTTCTGACATGCCGGGTGTCCCGAGAGAACTCGTTGAGCACACTCTCAATATTGATCCAAAATTTAAACCGGTCAGGCAGTTTCTTCGATGGTTTAATGAGGAAAGGCGCAAGGCGATTGGAGAAGAGGTGGCCCGGCTCTTGGCGGCCGGGTTCATTGTTGAAGTTTTTCATCCGGAGTGGTTGGCTAACCCGGTGCTTGTACTAAAAAAACGGTACCTGGCGTATGTGTGTGGATTGCACTGATTTAAACAAGGCTTGTCCAGCTGACCCTTTTGCTCTCCCTCGTATTGATCAGATCATTGATGCTACGACGGGTTGCGAGCGTTTGAGTTTTTTGGATGCCTATTCGGGTTATCATCAGATCAAGATGGCAGTTAAGGACCAGGAGAAGACAGCTTTCATCACTCCGTTTGGAGCCTTTTGCTATGTTTCTATGCCTTTTGGGCTTAAGAGTGCCCAGGCGGCTTATCAATGATGTGTGCAGAATTGCCTTCACAATCAGATTGGGCGTAATGTTCATGCTTATGTGGATGATATAGTGGTGAAATCCAGAGAGAAGGAAACCTTGGTAACTGATCTGAAAGAGACCTTTGATAACCTCCGAGTCTACAAGATGATGCTTAACCCGGCCAAGTGTGTTTTTGGAGTCCCAGCTAGCAAAATCTTGGGTTTTTTGGTGTCTAACAAAGGTATTGAGGCTAACCCGGAGAAAATTAAGGCAATTACATCTCTGGCTAAACCGGCGTGCATCAATGACATTCAACGGTTGGCGGGTCGCATCACAACCTTAAGCGGGTTCATAAGTCGGTTAGGGGAGAAGGCGATGCCTTTGTATCAAATGATGAAGAAGGCGGATGACTTTGTTTGGAGTGACGCTGCTAACTCTGCTTTTGAGGATCTGAAGAAATAGCTCGCTGAGCCGCCGATTCTTGCTGCTCCGGTTGAGAAAGAGTCGTTGTTGTTGTATGTGGCTGCTAACTCACGTGCTGTCAGTGTGGCCATTGTTATGGAGCACAAGGAGGCTGGCAAGGAACATCCGGTCCAACGACCGGTTTACTACGTCAGTGAGGTGCTCATTGAATCTAAACAAAGATATCCACATTGGCAGAAGCTTGTTTATGGGGTGTTCATGGCAAGCCAGAAGCTCAAGCATTACTTTCAGGGTCACCAAATCACTGTGGTTAGCTCTGCTCCTCTAGGAGACATTATTCAAAACAGAGAAGCCACGGGACGAGTCGCCAAGTGGGCTATTGAACTTGGGTCTCATGGTTTGAAGTATGTGCCACGTACTGCGATCAAATCTCAAGCGCTGGTTGACTTCATTAATGACTGGACATAGTTGCAGATTCCAGAGGAGAAACCAGACAACACATATTGGACGATTCACTTTGATGGGTCCAGACAATTGGAAGGCTCGGGGGCTGGAGTTGTTCTAACTTCTCCCCGAGGTGACAAGTTTCGTTATGTGTTACGATTGATGTTTCCTTGCACTAACAATGCAGGTGAGTACGAGGCCTTGCTTCATGGTCTTCGAATGGCTAAGGAAATGAGTTTAAGCCGGGTACGGTGCCTAGGCGACTCAGATCTGGTGGCTCAACAAGTGTCAGGAAAGTGGAATTCTAAGGATCCTCTCAAGGCGGCTTATCGCCGCGAGGTTGACGCTGTTGCGGGGCATTTTAAGGGTTATCAAGTGGAACACATTGACCGCAGAAAAAACGAAGCGGCGGATGCCTTAAGACGGTTGGGATCTCAGCGTAAGCCGGTGCCACCTAACACCTTTTTAGATGTTTTACATAACCCTTCTGTCAAGTTGCCTACAGAGGAAGACTTGGCCGTTCCTGACCCGAAGGCCCAGTTGGTGGCGGCTCTTCATGTCATACCAGATTGGACAGTGCCATATTTGGCTTAAATGACCCGGGGCGAGTTGCCAGAGGATGAGAACTTGGCAAGACAGATAACCCGGCGGTCTAAGTCAATGACAATTTCCAATGGTGAATTATATCATCGTAGTGTCATTGGGGCGTTTCAGCGATGTGTCTCTCCTGAAGAAGGTCAAGAGATTCTTCGTGAGATCCATGAAGGAGATTGTGGCCATCATGCCGGCTCAAAATCTCTAGTGGCCAAAGCTTTTCGCCATGGCTTTTACTGGTTAATGACTCATGTTGATGCAGAGGATCTGGTCAGTAGGTGCGATGGATGTCAAAAGTTTGCACGACGAGCACACATACTGGCTCAAGAACTACGGATGATTCCAATCACTTGGCCGTTTGCGGTTTGGAGGGTTGATATGGTTGGACCTTTCAAAAGATCTAAGGATAAAAAGACACATCTCTTGGTGGCAGTTGACAAATTCATGAAATGGGTTGAGGCAGAGCTAGTGAGCAAGTGTGATGTAGCCACAGCGGTTCAGTTCATTAAAAAGGCGATCTTTTGCTTTGGTTTTCCACACAGCATTATAACTGACAATGGCACTTGTCATGGAATTGTCACGGCAGATGTCCTTAGTGTTAGGACTTAGTCGTGAGGAAAACGCATCTATGTAGTAGCTTGAAGGGTTTGGTCGGAATCGAGAAACACGAGGTTTTACCCAGGTTTGGCCCCTCACGGTGGAGGTAAAAGTATACATCCTGCTTCATTGATATTGATGATGATGATCACGGTTAAAAGGGTGCTCTATCTCGAGAGCTATAGACTTGTCTGTCTAACCCTAACTTGTCCAAACTCCCCCTCTTGGGGTGCCCTGCCCCTCCTTATATATGTTGAAGGGGCGGCTTACATGACTAGTCCTATTAGGATTAGGATTACTCTATTACAAGTGGAGTCCTAATCTTGCTTCCTTTGTAAGGGAATATTCCTTATGCTATTTCTCTTAAGCCGGCCCACCATAACACGAGTCGGTCTTCTGGGCCTTGGGCCTTTTCATCCATCTGAAACACCCACCGGGTCACCAATGAGTCTTAAGGCTCGTGAGTCGTCACACCAGTAAACCGCCAGACACGTGAGTCGCCAATCCTCTGGCGGGTTACCAATGAAATGCCATGTCCGGCCGGGTGATATATCTGACCGGGTCATATATTCGGTCGGGTCATACCGCGGGGTATATCCCCAACATTAGCCCCCAGTTTAATTTGGATGTATGCATGTTAAACTGATCTGCAATATAAACACAAGAGCAAATTTGACAGGTTGTGATCCAGGTTAAATATTCTTGTAAGCCGTCACCTGATCATCCTTAAGTCCTTGACATTTTCTCCTGGAAAATCCGGGTCAATAGGCCAGCTTCATAATCCATTTGCTGACATTGGCTCTTGTAAAGAAATATTATAAGAAATAATCCATTTGAGTCGGCCTTCAATGCTCTGACTTGAGACAAATATTGGTCTTGAAATATTCAACTGATATTCAGCCGGCTTAAAGATGTAGATCTTGCCGATTTATGATTGCCAAAATTGTTGGGTTATAAACAAATGATGTCGGGTCATGTAATTGGTGCTGATGCCGGGTTAATCGTATGATGACGTCAGGTCATAAACTTTGCAGATTTCTCCGATAATAATATAATACCTGATTTGCTCAAAACTGAGAATCTGAAGTTATTCCTCCCTTATATGCATATCACCTGTAGCCCCCAAGTGCCGGGTTGTCATGCTTGCAGCAACCTAGGACTTGTAATTGCCTTATGCTCATAAAAATTTCAACCAGTGTAGCCCCCAAGGGCCACATCATTATGCAATAATGAGCAGGGACTTTGTAAATATGATCATGTAAACTTGAGCAGCAACGTGTAGCCCCCAAGGGCCGGCTTAGTAAGATAATACTGAGCTGGGACTTTATATATACTTCATTTGACAATAATATCATATGATGTAACCCCCATCATGGGGCTTGAACCCACGTCCACAAGGTTAAGAGCCTTGTGCTTTATCAACTGAGTAGTGGATCCTTCAATATAATGGACTGAGGCTTGTGTACCTTGAATTTTTGACAGGAGCAATTGGTAGCCCCCAAGGGCCGGCTCATTATGATGTGATGAGTCAGGTCTTCAATAAGGCCAGTAAAAAATGACTTTGCATTAGCCCCCAAGTGCCATGGTGCATGCTGGCAGTGACATGGGACTTGCATATTTGATGTAATCTCAACTTGAATAATATAGCTCCCAAGTGCCGGGTCATAAGCCTACAGCGACTCCGGACTATTCCTTCCATTGTAGAATAAATTATATCCATTGATGAAATAATATCCATTGTGCTGAAGCAACTTTGAAAACCTCAATCATAATATTGGTTATTGATAACCATAATAAAAATCCAGCCATGTTGGCTATTAAAGATTTGAATAATATAACCCTGTTTGAAAAACCGGTTCATGTGATATTGAATCGTACTGCCGGTTTAGGATACCTGTGCAGTAAGGGTGATAACCCAATCTTTAGAAGCCAAAAACTTCCAAATGTTTATGATTGTCATATATGGCGACTTATCATCCAAAGTCAAGCCGGGTTAATCGAAACCACATATATGGTTCAAATATGAACAAAAAGTCTCAGGACAAACCCAAAAGACTGTTTTAAAAAAATTAAGAAAAATAGAAAGAAGAATTTGAGGCTTCTGATTTGAATACGATCAGTAAACCGGACCAAAGGGGTTAAGCTCGGATTCGAATACGATCATGTAGCCCCCAGTGGCTTTGGCGTTGCGCCGATCAAGAGGGTACCGACAGCTATGTTCTCTTTGATTCGAATACGACCTATGTTTGAAAAGGAAGCCCCCAAATGACCTTGAGAGGTTTTAAACGACCCTGATTCGAATACGATCCAAGTCAGACCCAAAAGGGGTTAAGCTATGATTCGAATACGATCAAGAAGCCCCCTAGTGAGTTTGGCATTGCGCCGATCAAGAGGGTACCGATAGCTATGTTCTCTTTGGTTTGAATACGACCTATGTTTGAACAGGAAGCCCCCAAATGACCTGTAACTCGGCTATGAGCCGGATCAAAGGGTAATCATAGCTTAGCTCAATAAGCCGGAAGCCCCCAAGTGATATATTTCTGAGCTGTGCTCGCCGGGTGCCTATATTTGAGTTGTGCTGTGCAACCAACTCTCTTTGGTCCCGATAATTTTTTCTGAAAAACTCAAACTTGCGATAGATGAATTCTTTTTAAACCAGAATTTCAAACCGGATATTGAGAGCTTCAAAGCTTTGTGGGAGACAGGTTTACCTTGAGCCGGATTTTAAACCGGATATTGAGAGCTTTAGCGCTTTGTATGAGACAAATTTCCCTTGAACCGGAATCCTTCTTTTTAAGCCGGAAATCTTCTGACGGCCTTTAAATTTTCACCAATATGGAGGTAGCCTCCGGGACCAGGTTATCTTCCCTTTAATAACTAGCAAGATTTGCTGAGTCATATCATTATAGCTCCCGAGTCTGAAGACGACTCGAGGAATTGTCTTGAGATTCTCCATACTTGACCATAGCATAAGATGTATATCATTGGCGTTGATAACGCGATGTGAATCCACAGAAGGTTGAAGTTTTAACTATGGCGGGTTGTAAATGACCCCATATGACTCGTGTTAGTAATCTGGCCAGTGATTCATCGTAGCTGGTTGTTGAAATTATCCAAACCGCAATAACAGTGACTTGTGCGCATGTCCATTGATCCATCCGATGTAAGCACGGGCCATAGCTTGATGGCTTCTTTTGTAATGATGAATTATTCTTGGAGATGGGTGGCTCTCGGCCGGGAGGCGAGGCGGCAAGATGATGAGCCGGTACGGCTTGCCGGCCGATAAGGGCGGCTTAGCACAAACGCCGAGCACAACGGTGAGGCGGTGCGGCAACTTGCACGCGGCCGTCAAACAACTTTGCACAAACACTCGCGGCGCACAATGATCCAGTGTATAAATTTATTACATGACAAAATTATTCTTGGATGAGTTAATATAATACAGCTAAAATATATTGGAAAGATATCACCTGATATTTTGTCAGGTAAGAACGGATAGTGGAATAGCATATTCGTCAATCCTCGCTCCTTGTGTCAGTACTAATTGCACCATGGCCTGATTTTATAGCTCTTGACTTTTCAGTCCCCGCTTTTCCTTCCCTTAACCAACAGGAGAGGATGTAGGAGCTGAGACGAGGCCAGCCAACCATAGGGTGGCTCAAAGCAGGCGATTTTGTAACATCAGAAGATGCGCCGGCCGTGGACACGGAGATGCTGAAGACGCCGGCCTCCATCTCCTTGATATTTGGTTGGTGCATGCGTTCGTTGGTATATATGGAGGCACGTAGGGGACTAGTATACTAGCAATTTGTTCCTTGGAGCTAGCACGTGAAGGACTTGATTAAGCCTGCATGCATGTTGACTTGGTGCTCTCATGTTTGACCGATTGTACAAGTTCCATCGTAGCCAGTTATGGGGTCACTCCACACGATCCAAAGGGATCAAACAAGCAATGGTGACTCAGAATGAAGCCATCTCGCCGCAGTGGCTTGAGAACGGCGGCCTGGCAAAACTGCAATTGCCGAAGCAAGCTACTGCAACTGCAGTATTTGGAGGCAACTTTGATGCGAAGTGGCTTCAAAGCAGGGCGGCTTGTCCGCGGCGGGTCACAGCGTTTGATTTGATCGGCATAGGCCGCAACGAGAGGTGGAGCGAGGCCAAAGCAGCAACTCAGCTGCCATATAGGCTGGCCCGAAGGCTTCAGACCACGACAGAGGCGGAGAGCAGCGGCGGCTCAACGGGACACCCGGCTGATTACAGCTTCGGCGGCTTTAAGTTAAAGGCGGCTCGGCGATGCGTAGGGAAGGCACTAGCGAAGCACCCGGCGAAGCAAGGCAAAGACTCTCAACGGCAGCAACGGCTCAAGACGGTGATCTGCAACACGTCGCATTTGGAGGTGGAGGCACCTTGGCGGCTCACAGCAAACCCACGGCAGTAACTTGGCAGCAGTAGAGGCGGCCTGCCGTCGTCTGACGAGGCCGCGGCAGCAACGACCTGTGGTAGGGACAGAGAGATGGCGAGCCGGCGGAGGACAGAACGCTGCAACGCGTCTTGGAGGAGGGGAGCCGCAGCGGCCGAGGCAGAAGAGGAGGAGGCCGTCGACGGCGGCTTTGAAGCAGTGGCTCAATGGCAGCAGCCTTGCAGGGCAATGAACTTGGTGGTCGGGAGGAGGCGCCCGCAGGCGAGCATGAAGACGCACGTGTGGCGTTTTGAGGCTGCAATACAGCCATGGAGCAGTGACGAGGTGTGGGCCGAGGCAGAGGAGGCACATCGGAGGCAACCCCGGCTAATGGTCAAGGCGGCGATTTTGCGCTGGCGATTTGGCCGGCTCGCAGGCAGTGGCTGGAGGCTAGGGCCGGATCCACGTCCACGTCCCTGTCTTTCTCCGGGTCATACTTTGACTTGGCAACCCCACGCCCTTTTTTTTCCTCGTGTGCAGCGTTGTTGATTGGACGTCTTGGCTCATACTCCACATACGTATATCTATCCGAGATAGTAATTCGAGAAAAAATGAACTAGTGCTCAACCCACGTGAGTAGCATAGATCATGTTTCGTCCTTTGTATGATAATAACATGTAACCATAGTTGGTACAATTGATGGCCACTCTACAACTCGGAAGTCACCGTAGCGACAAAACACCTCGGGACTTGGTGCCTCGGCAAAACATGCTGTAACAGAAAAACACGGCCGCGATTCGACTGCTCCCCAACTGTATGACATACTGTAAAAAAAATCTCGTGCACTCCTGTTGGTCCATGTGATGTGATCTTTGTGTTGACTGATCTTGAAAATGTCTTCAACTTGCAGTGGTGACAGTACATCTGACGCACTCTTAATCTTTTTTAACCTTCATCTCTCTAATTGCGAGCTTCTCGATCCCTGAAGAGATCCCTTCAAGAACTCAACACCATCGTGCGCCAGGCCCCACGGTGGGCGCTAACTATCATGGAATTGTCACACAAGATGTCCTTAGTGTCAGGACTTAGTCGTGAGGCCAACGCATCTATGTAGTAGCTTGAAGCGGTTGGTCGGAATCGAGAAACACGAGGTTTTACCCAGGTTCGGCCCCTCACGGTGGAGGTAAAAACCTACATCCTTCTTCATTGATATTGATGATGATGCTCACGGTTACAAGGGTGCTCTATCTCGAGAGCTATAGACTTGTCTGTCTAACCCTAAATTGTCCAAACTCCCCCTCTTGGGGTGCCCTGCCCCTCCTTATATATGTTGAAGGGTGGCTTACATGACTAGTCCTATTATGATTAGGATTACTCTATTACAAGTGGAGTCGTAGTCTTGCTTCCTTTGTAAGGGAATATTCCTTATGCCTTTTCTCTTAAGCCGGCCCACCATAACACGAGCCGGTCTTCTGGGCCTTGGGCCTTCTCATCCATCTAAAACACCGGCCGGGTCACCAATGAGTCTTCAGGCTCGTGAGTCGTCGCACCAATGAACCGCCAGACACATGAGTCGCCAAATCTTTGGCGGGTTACCAATGAAACGCCAAGTCCGGTCGGGTCGTATATTCGGCCGGGTCATACCGCGGGGTATATCCCCGACAGCACTAATCTGTCCAAAGGTGCTATGGAGGAGTTTTGTCAACGTGAGCATATCCGGCTTGATGTTTCGTCAGTAGCTCACCCCCAATCCAATGGTCAAGATGAGAGAGCAAATCAGGAAATTCTAAAAGGTCTCAAGCCCCAGTTTATGGTTCCTTTATAACGGACGCCGGGTTGTTGGGTAGAGGAATTACCTTCGGTGCTATGGAGTATCAATACCACTCCTAACAGGTCTATAGGTTATACACCTTTCTTCATGGTTTATGGAGAAGAAGCGGTTCTGCCTAGTGACATCCGTCATGACTCGCGTCGCGTGGCGGCTTACGTTAAAGCTGATAATGAACAAGCTCGACATGATGCACTTGACTTGTTAGATGAGGAGAGAGATTTGGCTGCGGCTCGTAGCAATTTATCAACAGGACCTGCACCGTTATCACAGCCGCCGGGTTAAGTACAGAACCTTTCAAGAAGGTGACCTGGTGCTCCAGCTCATCCAGGATCTGTCTGATGCACACAAACTATCCCCACCTTGGGAAGGACCCTTTGTGGTCAGCAAGAACTTAAACAACGGGTCATATTACCTCATTGACATTCGAGAGCACAAAGACTGACGTCAGTCGGAGGAGGAGACCCGCCGGTCGTGGAACATT
This sequence comes from Triticum aestivum, assembly GCF_018294505.1. Classification (NCBI taxonomy): domain Eukaryota; kingdom Viridiplantae; phylum Streptophyta; class Magnoliopsida; order Poales; family Poaceae; genus Triticum; species Triticum aestivum. The sequence continues at coordinate 253,726,402 of NC_057809.1, read as the reverse complement.
GCTCAGCTTCGGCCATACTATACTTAAGCCACTGGCTCTCGTCATGTACATACTTTGACATTGTATATATTATGATAAGTAATAAAGCAGGACCTCTGTCCTTTTCCCTTTCGATGATCATATATCATTATTATTTTCATTATTTAAAAATGACCAAAAGGGGGCTGATCGTATCCGAATCTAGCTTAACCCTTTTGGTCCGGCTCATGATCGTATTCGAATCTAGCTGTAAACCTCATGGTCACTTGGGGGCTTCCTGTTCAAACATAGGTCGTAATCGAACCAAAGAGAACATAGCTGTCGTAACCCTCTTGATCGGCTCAAAGCCAAACTCACTAGGGACTTCTTGATCGTATCCGAATCATAGCTTAACCCCTTTTTGGGTCCGACTTGGATCGTATTCGAATTACAGTCGTTAAAAATCTCTCAAGGTCATTTGGGGGCTTCCTGTTCAAACATAGGTCGTATTCGAACCAAACAGAACATAGTTGTCGGTACCCTCTTGATCGGCGCAACGCCAAAGCCACTGGGGGCTATATGATCGTATTCGAATCTTAGCTTAACCCCTCTGGTCCGATTTACTGATCGTATTCGAATCAGAAGCCTCCAGTTTTTATTTAAATGTTTTGATTTATCATCTCAAATCTAACCGTCAGTATGGTTTCAAATTAAACCGGCTCAGTTATTTGACAATGAGTTGCCAAGGCATAACAGTCATCAGACATATGGAAGTATTGACTTCTACAAAAGATTAGGTTATCAACCTCATCATCCGGGTCATGTAAACTGGCAGTCCAGATTCAAAGAACACAGGTATGACAGTGTCATTCATGAAGAGGCTTCTCTGTGTTTTTTCGTTAATCAATGGTTTTTTCAGCCTTGTTTATCTTACATCTGGTTCTGTCTTTTATGCTATGATAATTTCATAAGTCATATACCAGGTGTTTTGACCCGTCCGGTGCTAAACCGCCAGGACAGCTTTGTCATTTTTTGCAGGAACAGAGTTAAAACATTGCAGATGTAATCACGGATGTGCTGCATATATATATTGACATCATTGTGAAAGAGTCATATGCAACATTTTATGCACGATGGCATGGGTAAAACATGCAGTTTCCAAACTAATCTACAAGGCTTTGAGGGCCCAAAAGATGGTTATGACTCTCCCCTCACCGGTTCACCTCCCTCTACTTGTTGGAAGCTGGGATTGGACCAGTCAAAGCCATTCAAAGCAATGAACTCCGCTTCATCGTCAATCAGGCCGACTGGGTCGACTTCCGGGGCAAAAGTGTGTTTGCGAACCGGCGGGATAAGGTCTGTCACCTTATAAGAGGGAGTCACCATCTTCTTATTCTCCATATCAAAACCTGGCTGATATTTGTCGATGTTGGTCTCCTCTCAAAGAATGGTAGCTTGAGGACGAACTCCCCTCACATAGGCAATACAGTCATCTTGCTCAAATGGAGTCCCGTCTTCCTTCATGACAGGGTACCCCTTAGCCACGTCTGCCGGGTCTAAATCTGGCACCCAGGCTTCGAAGTGGCTCAGGGCAGTCAGGGATCCGGCTCTGGCACAGGATCGTTTAACCTCTTGAAACCTGGCGGGTAAGATTGATAACTTCTTCAAAACATCACTCAAACGGTTGGGTCCTTGGTTGGCAGGAGAGGTAGCAGCAAGCGCCCGTTGAGCCCCCGTATAAAGTTGTTCCACCAAGGTATAAACCGCCTTCAGCTTTGTCACACTATCGTGGCTCAGGTTGTTACTCCGCAGACTTGTAAGTATTTTAACAAAGGTTAAGCAGGCGGTTTACATTCTTGGTAAAAATAGAGTATAAGTGACTTATGCAAATAACTCACCGAAGATGGCGGAGATCATTTGAGACACACGGTTTTTTAAACCGGTGAGCTCTGTAGTAGCCTCTACAAGAGCCGCCTCAGCTGTCTCAGCGCGTTGTATCAGCAGCGTCTTTTCTTCGGCCCAGGATTTCTTTTTTGCAGCTAAGATGGTCTTCAATTTCTCATATTCAGAGAGGCTCAATTGGAGTTTAGAGTCAGTGGTCTTTATCTCTGTCTCCTGCTCTGCCAGCCGGGTGTTGGCATCCGTTAATTGAGAGCCCAATTTAGATAGGGCGTTCTAAAAAACATTCACATGTGTGTCCAGACTTAAGCTAAAAGTTATAAGGTTTCAAGTCTCAAGTACTTTGCACCGCAATACCACTTGACACTTGTGGGCTAATGTCTACCAAAGAATTTTTTATGATTTTTATATGTTTCAAGTCCCAAGGGTTTTACAAAGTAACAACGCTTGGCACTTGGGGGCTAATGCATGATATTCAGAAAGTTTTTCAAGATTGAGCCGGATCACATTGCTTATTGGGACTAGTAAAAGACAGTTATACAATTAAGTACCAGTTCATTTATGATAAATTGAGTCGGCCCTTGGGGACTACAGGTGAAGTTTATGCTACTTTATTGGACTTTCGAAAAACCTAGAGACAAAGTATCAACTTATATCATAAAGTCTACAAATCATTCAAGTTCATCATCTGAAGACTTGGGGGCTGGCAGAGTATAAGTAAACCAGGGAACATACCTCATAGTTTAGCTGCAATTGTTTGACCATCTCGATTTTCGAGTCACGACTAGAGTGCACATGACTGAGCTAGCAGGATAGTACATCATTGACATTGAGGTGAGCGTAATGGGAGATATCAAACCACACTTTCTGCTTCTCTAAAGCCTCTTTCTTAGCAGTATGTTGGGCTAATACAATGGGGGTCCCCGGTTCAACAAACCGGCCAGCAGTAATCAAAACGTCAGTATCAGAAGTTGTTGGCGGGTTAGCTGAGCTAGATGGTTCAGTAATGGTCGGATTAAGGGTGGCCTCATTGGCTGACAACTCAGGAGAGTCCAATTGAGTATGAACAGCCGGGTCTTCTAGTGCTTCAATTTGAGAGGGAGTTGGCATGGCCGGCTCAGGTGCAGGAACTTTCGGGTCTTCTGTCGGCTTAATCACCTTGGCCTTCTTTGATTTGGCTTGACCACTAAGAAAGATTTTATGAGACAGTTAGTGTAATAATGCAGTTTTTAAAAGATGCAGAAGAAAGATGATTGTCCTTACCCAGGGGTAGTCTTGAAAGCCGGAAATTGAGTTTGTGACGAATCGCCAGAAGAGCGAGAAACCTCCTACAAAGGTAAAATAAAGTTAGTGATGTAAGGGAATAGATCCATTAATGGAAGCAAAATACAAAGATGAAAGAAACCTCATTCTGGCGTTTTCAAGGAGTTTGTTGTAAATTCGAAGGCGGATCATCGTCGTCATTAGTCCGGGCCTGACGGCGGCTCTCATGTTGCTGCTTTTTCAAAAGAAAATGAGGGTCCAGATAAGCCAAAGGGTGCGAAAACCTTACTTTTCAGGTTACCAGTCAAAGTTTATATCTTGGCAAAGGGGCTGAGTCAGAGGAAATAGTTACCTCTTCTTCCACGGCCTGGCTGGCCCCCATGTCGTCCTGGCAATAGTCAGTGTCAATACGATAGTTAGAAAACTGGCCAAGGGAGTCAAGGGCTACCTCCTTCTCAGAAGCATCATCCAGGTGGAATAAGTCAGATGCAGTCTTCTTCTTCTTCTTGGGCTTCCGGGTCGTTCTCCTGGTGGCTATGGCAACGGCTCTAGCCTTCTTGGCAGCTTCATGATCATACTTGGCCTTCCAGAAGTTAGATTTGGCCTGTAAACAAATAAACAGGTTAAAAGGTCATGCAGTTATTTAAACTGCTAAGGAAAACACAAAAAGAGAAAGAGGTCAGAGGTTTTCACCTCTAGTGTCGGGTTAAGTTTGCAGAAGGGGTTTAACCCAACCTTACTGCAGTCCTCATATTTGCCGTTCACAAGGATGGTTGACATTGCAACAACGTCTGCCTCAGTCAATTGAACAGAGCTATAACGCAGAGAGTCATTTGGGCCTCCGCCATACTCATACATTAACTTGGATCGGCAGCTTAGACAGATGACCCGCCATGCGACCCAGCAACGGATCAAGTCAACTCCAGTTAAGCCATTCCCCAATAAAGCTTGAATCATTTTAATAGATAGAATAAGCTTCTTGCGTTCGGCAGCGGTAAGCTTATCAGGGAGCACAAACTTGGAATCCAGATGCTCTGCGCGATAACCCGGTAGTGGTTTTTCATTGGCTGGTGACGTATCTTGGAAGTAGAACCAGGTCTGATTCCAATCTTTGGGATGGCTCGGTAAGACTATTAAAGGAAAGACGACGCCCTATCGGCGTTGAACTGATATTCCACCAAGCTCCAAACTAAGGCCGTTGGTGCATTTGTTCTGGTGGTTCAGATAAAGTATTCTCTGAAGAGTTCCATGGTCGGTTCTTCTTGAAGATATACCACACAAAGAACTTGAAAATTGTAGATATTGGATATAGAGTTGGGTCCAATGTCTTGTGGGCGAAGCTTGAAAAAATGCAGAACGTCTCGGAAGAACTTTAAGCCGGGTGGTGAGAAGCCCCGGTTCATGTGATCAGTGAAAATGATAACTTCACCGTCTTTGGGAGGTCGTTCTTCGTCCGGGTCAGGAGCACGATAAGATATAAAGTTTTTTCTGGCAAAAATCCTATGGTGACAAACTCCTTCAAGGTATCCTCAATAACTGTGGAAGGGACCCAGTTGCAAACGGTTGGCGCTTTGGATGGCATGATGAAAGAACAGACTGAAAAGAAAGTGATGTGCCGGTTCAGTTCAATGATGAAATTAGAAGTTAAATGATGATGGTACAAATAAGTAATGGCATCTTAAAGTAAGGGCTAATGACATATAAAGAAAAGTGAGCCGGTGTGATAAGCCGCCATGACTAAAGATATTCGAAGGATGCCAGAAACAGAATTGGCTAAGTGTTGACACAAACAAGTTTACCAAGTTGTCACTATTATTTTGTATCAAATGGCCATTCCGAAAAGAAAATATTCTAGACCTAAAAATCTAGTACAGATAAGTTCATGAGTTATAATGAGGCCTCTGTACAGGAAAAAGGGATCTACTAGTCAAAAATGGACGCAAAACAACAACTGCACGAGTTATATGTTCCTTTTTGAATCAGAAGAGGCTTAGGAGGAGGAACTACAAAGAAACTGTCATGAACTATGAAGAACACATAGAAACCTAGGAACCCTAATGCGAATCTGAGGAGCGGGAAGGTGAGCACATACAGCCACGGATCTTCTGTGGAGGGTCACCGCCGTTCTCTGGATCGATTCAGGTTGATGCAGCGGCCGAGGTCGAGGAAGATGAGGTGCTCTGCGACGGCGGCGGAGCTCGAGCGGTAGTAGGATTGCAAGAGGAAGAAGATGAAGAAAGGTAAGAGTGAGGAAAGACCTGGTCGTGCCTATTTATAAGGGGATAAGCAAACAGGTAGGCGCAAAAATCGAGGAAGACCCAAATAATGATTATCCAGCTAAATGGATGCCTCGATTCTCAGAAGACATTTAAGGATAAATATCTGTTGGAGATGACGTCATAGCAGCCTTTCATATTTTCGAAAGATGACGTCACGACGGGTTACAAAGCTTTTACAGACAACGGAAGATGGATTTCGTCTAAATGTTGAAGGTTGACAAGAACAAAGTTCAAATCAACCTGGGGCCTAATGTTGGGAATATAACTTTCAGGTATGACCCGCCCAGGAGGGGCCGGGTGAACCCTAATGGCAGGTTGTTAAGAGAAGCCCAGTAATATTCAAGGTGATAGTTTATTAAGAATTGTAGAAGGCCTAAGCCTAGAGGCGGCTTAAGGCCCAATATTGTAAACAGGCATATGTAATGAAAGACTTGTAAAGAAAGGCATATACAAGAAGTCACCGAGCCGGACACGTTTTATGAGCCGGCCAGGACTCTATAGGCCACCAGGCGTCAACCTGTGTATATAAGGGGACGACCCGGTGGCGGCTTAGGACAAGAAACATATATTGATAGCCAAGCTAGCGGATTCGCTCCTTGGTCATCGAAACCTAGCAATACAGCATCAACTGGACTAGGCCTTACCTTCACCGTAAGGGGCCGAACTAGTATAAACATCTTGTGTCCTTTGTTCCAATTAACCCCTTTAAGCTTCCTAGTTGCGATGGCCCTACGACTAAGTCCTTTTCTAGGACATCTGCCGTGAAAATTCCACAACAATATCCCAACAATATCCATGTTCCAATATGGAACAAACTTCGTCTTCACCTACAACTAACAACGCTATATGAGGGGCTGAGCAAAAGCGGTAACATGGACAAACAACGGTTTGCTAGGAAGGTGGGTTAGAGGATTGACATGCCAATATGGGAGGCATGATATAGCAAGTGGTTGGTAGCGCGGCATAACGATAGAGCGAACAACTTGCAAGCAAAGATAGAAGTGATTTCGACGGTATGGTCATCTTGCCTGCAAAGTTCTCAGAGTTGTCGAAAGCTTGATCCTTGCTAGCGTACTCAATAGGTTCCTCGTTCACGTACTCATCTCCCGGCTCTACCCAAGGCAAGAACACAAGCAATGGAACAACAATCAATCATGGTGCAATGCACAAGCAACATGATGCAATACATGGCATGATATGCAAGACATGATAGGCAATGCACATGTGTGCTCCGGAAGGGAAAGAATGATTAAGGCATCAACTTGGCAAACCAAGTATGCCGCTGGAAAGATGATATGATTTCGGTTGAAATCGATGCAAATGGCAAACAAAACAAGAATGACACAATTCGGCGATTAACAACACGATGCCATCTAGAATGCAACAAGAAACTAAGCTACTTCACTCCAATGTAGCAACAAAGCAAATGGCAGTGATGTACAAGAGATGCTTGACAAAACATGAACACTGATCTATGGCTAAATCACACTAGAACAGTTTCACACAAGCATGGCAAAAGTGCAAAAGATATCAGCTTCACAGACTTGGTGAAAATACTAACATGTCAAAAACAACATCAGGAAGCAATGTTAAGAGCAAGGATACAACATGCTACAAGAACATATCATGGCAAATAAAGAAATGGCATGATTCTACTAAGAGGATAGATCAAAAGTCCCTTACTGAACATAAGCCAAAAAGGGACAGAAGATATGATGGCACCCATGTAAACATAGCAAATGTCAAGTTCTCTACAACCGGAAATTAGCAAATTCCCATCTGCCACATAACCACGGACACAGCTCTCGAAAGTTTATACCCTGCAGGGGTGTCCAAACTTAGCCCATCACAAGCTCTCACGGTCAACGAAGGATATTCCTTCTCCCGGGAAGACCCGATAAGTCTTGGAATCTCGGTTACAAGACATTTCGACAATGGTAAAACAGGACCAGCAAAGCCGCCCGATGTCCCGACAATCCCGATAGGAGTCGCACGTATCTCGTTCTCATGGCACACTGGATGAACACTACGTACGACAACTGAAGATACCTCAAGTTGCCTAGGGGAGGCACCGCAAGTGGCTCTGTTTTGGACCAACACTCAGAGCAGCACTGACCCCGGGGTTTAAAATAAAGATGACCCTTGAGTCCGCAGAACCTAAGGGAAAAAGGCTTTGGTGGCAAATGTTGAAAACCAAGGTTGAGCCTTGCTGGAGGAGTTTTATTCAAAGTGAACTGTCAAGGGGTTCCCATAAAACCCAACCGCGTAAGGAACACAAAATCAAGGAACATAACACCGGTATGACGGAAACTAAGGCGGCAAGAGTGGAACAAAACACCAGGCATAAGACCAAGCCTTCCACCCTTTACCAAGTATATAGATGCATTAGTTAAATAAGAGATAAAATGATATCCGAACAATATCCATGTTCCAACATGGAACAAACTTCATCTTTACCTGCAACTAACAACGCTATAAGAGGGGCTGAGAAAAAGCGGTAACATAGCCAAACAACGGTTTGGTAGGAAGGTGGGTTAGAGGCTTGACATGGCAATATGGGAGGCATGATATAGCAAGTGTTTGGTAGCGCCTTGACCATTAGCCGGGGTTGCCTCCGATGTGCCTCCTCTGCTTCGGCCCACACCTCGTCGCGGGGGTGGCGCGGCGCGATGGGCCGGGCGGGCCCTCCTTGGGCTCGCCGGGCCGCGGCGGCAGGTCGGTGATGCTTGCCACATGGCGGCGGCGGATTTGCTGCGGGAGGCGGCGCAGACACGTCCGGCCGTCTCGAACGCGTCCGATGGCGACGGGGGAAGGCTAGGGTAGGGTTTGGACCCAAAATTTCGGAGGGAGACACCTATTTATAGGTAGAGGGAGTTTGGAGTGTCCAAATGAGGTGTAGTTTTCTCCCACACGATCGTGATCCGACGATGGAGGACATGGAGATGGTTTAGATGGGTTATTGGGCCGTTTTGGAGGGGTGTTGGGCTGCAACACACAAGAGGCCTTTGCGGTTACCCGGTTAACCTTTGGAGCATCAAACGGCCTCCAAATGGAACAGAGTTTGACAGGCGGTCTACCGGTGGTGTACCAAGGCCACTTGGCAAATCCCGGCCCATTCCGAGAACATTTAACTCCCGCTCACGAAAAGAGACAAGAGGGGCGCGCCGGTTCATGTCAGAGTGTCGGATTGCGAAATGGACAACGGGGAAAATGCTCGGATGCATGAGATGAACACGAATGCAAATGCAATGCACATGACGACATGATATGAAAAGCATGACATGAGCAAAAGCAAAATGAAGACAAAAACCCAACCACGAAGGGAATCTCATAACTTAAAGCCGAAAATGGCAAGAGTCGGAGTTACAAATATGGCAAGTTACATCCGAGGTATTACAATAACACAAGACCGTGTTCACTTCCCGGACTCCACCGGAAAGAGACCATCACGTCTACACACGCGGTTGATGCATTTTAATTAAGTCAAGTGTCAAGTTCTCTACAACTTGACATTAGCAAATTCCCATCTGCCACATAACCATGGGCACAGCTCTCGAAAATTTACACCCTGCAGGGGTGTCCAAACTTAGCCCATCACATGCTCTCACGGTCAGCGAAGGATATTCCTTCTAACGGGAAGACCCGATCAGTCTCGGAATCCCGGTTACAAGACATTTCGACAATGGTAAAACAAGACCAGCAAAGCCGCTCGATGTGCCAACAATCCTGATAGGAGTAGCACGTGTCTCGTTCTCGGAGCACACCAGATGAACAATACGTACGACAACCGAAGATACCCCAAGTTTCCTAGGGGCGGCACCGCAAGTGGCTTTGTTTTGGACCAACACTCAGAGGAGCACTGGCATGGGTGTTTAAAATAAAGATGACCCTTGAGTCCATGGAACCCAAGAGAAAAATGCTTAGGTGGCAAATGTTAAAAACCAAGGTTGGGCCTTTCTAGAGGAGTTTTATTCAAAGTGAACTATCAAGGGGTTCCCATAACACCCAACTGCGTAAGGAACGCAAAATCAAGGAACATAACACCGGTATGACGGAAGCTAAGGCGGCAAGAGTGGAACAAAACACCAGGCATAAGACCGAGCCTTCCACCCTTTACCAAGTATATAGATGCATTAGTTAAATAAGAGATAAAATGATATCCGAACAATATCCATGTTCCAACATGGAACAAACTTCATCTTTACCTGCAACTAACAACGCTATAAGAGGGGCTGAGCAAAAGCGGTAACATAGACAAACAATGGTTTGCTAGGAAGGTGGGTTTGAGGATTGACATGCCAATATGGGAGGCATGATATAGCAAGTGGTTGGTAGCGCGGCATAACGATAGAGCGAACAACTTGCAAGGAAAGATAGAAGTGATTTCGACGGTATGGCCATCTTGCCTGCAAAGTTCTCAGAGTTGTCGAAAGCTTGATCCTTGTTAGCATACTCAACAGGTTCCTCGTTCATGTACTCGTCTCCCGGCTCTACCCAAGGCAAGAACACAAGCAATGGAACAACAATCAATCATGGTGCAATGCACAAGAAACATGATGCAATACATGGCATGATATGCAAGACATGATAGGCAATGCATATGCGTGCTCCGGAAGGGAAAGAATGATTAAGGCATCAACTTGGCAAACCAAGTATGCCGCTGGAAAGATGATATGATTTCGGTTGAAATCGATGCAAATGGCAAAAAAACAAAAATGACACAATTTTGTGATTAACAGCACGATGACATCTAGAATGCAACAAGAAACTAAGCTACTACGCTCCAACGTAGCAACAAAGCATGTGGCAGTGATGTACAAGAGATGCTTGACAAAACAGAAACACTGAGCTACGGCTAAATCACACTAGAACAGGTTCACACAAGTATGGCAAAAGTGCAAAAGATATCAGCTTCACAGACTTGGTGAAAATACTAACATGTCAAAAACAACATCAGGAAGAAAAGTTTAGAGCAAGCAAACAACATGCTACAGGAACATATCAAGGCAAATAAAGACATGGAATGATTCTACTAAGAGCATAGATCAAAAGTCCCTTACTGAACATAAGCCAAAAAGGCACAGAAGACAAGATGGACCCATGTAAACATAGCATGTTTTATGAACAGTTTCAGACTTAGCAGAAAAACAGAGCATCGCATAAACAGATTTACGATAGCAACTTTGCGAGGTCATGCCACTCACCACAAAGCATTGCACGACATAATAAGCATACCAATAGCAATATGACATGTTCGTGAAGCTAACCATGGCAAGAGAAAGTTCATAGGATGCATGGATCACTAGCAAAAACCATGGCAATTGTGATTAACATGTTAACATTCTGCCAGGAGCATTTTATAGCAAAAGTAGAGTAAGAAAATGACATGCTACAACACTCCATAATTGCAAACAGGGGCACGTATAGATAGCGCATAACCACATGTTCCAAACAACCTTACTGAAGTATCTCAAAATAAGCATGGATCTCACTTTAGCATCAAGTTTACATGGCATCAAAATAACAGCAGGAAAAAGACTTTCCAAAATCCTAAGTCCCTGAAAACAGCAACATCACAAAGCCTAGTTTGCATGCTTGTGCTAGTCACCACATAGATCACAAAAATACAAGACAAGCACCTCTGTAAAATGGCATGATGTAGTTCAAAACACATGTAGACCTCATGCTCATATGATGCACACATCAAATGCAACAAAAATGACAAATCAACATGATCTGATAAGTACCAACAGCTAACATTTTATAGCACCCTTGCGTCAATGAAAATGGCATCATAACAGACAGTAGCATGCGTGGCATTGCTTCTAAAGTGAACAGCTCAACGAGTCGAACAATTTGACATATCATATGCATCATTTCGAGCTACGGTCACCAAGATATGACATGTCAAAGGAGGCATAAAAATATTACAGAAAAAGGACTTATGAAATTCGACCTCAAGGGGGAAAGTCAATGCGTGGAAACTGAGGTGGGGCCGGAGATCACACCGGATCCGTGGCAGTTGGTGGCGGAGGCGGGCGCGGGCACCGGATCCAGGCGTGGGGACGCTGAATCTGGCCGGCAGTGAGGTGGCGCTGCGGCGGGGCGGAGCTGGGTGGCACCGGTGGAGGAGCTTGCGCGGCGGCGCGGCGGCGCTGGTGGCGGTACTGGGCGGCGCCGGTGGAGGATCTTGGCGCGGCGGCGGGACGGCGCTGGCCGGAGAGGCGAGGTCGTGCCGCGGCGGGGAGAGGACGGGCGGTGGAGGAGGCGCGCGGGAGGCGCAGGGGTTGCGTGACGCGATGGGCCGGGCGAGCACTCCTCGGGCTCGCCGGGCCGCAGCGGCGGGTCGGTGGCGCTTGCCACGTGGCGGCAGCAGATTTGCTGCGGGAGGCGACGCGGACACGTCCGGCCGTCTCGGACGCTTCCGGTGGCGGCTGGGAAGGCTAGGGTAGGGTTTTGACCCGAAATTTCGGAGGGAGACACATATTTATAGCTAGAGGGAGTTTGGAGTGTCCAAATGAGGTGTAGTTTTCGCCCACATGATTGTGATCCTACGACGGAGGACATGGAGATGGTTTAGATGGGTTATTTGGCCGTTTTGTAGGGGTGTTAGGCTGCAACAAACAAGAGGCCTTTGCGGTTACCCGGTTAACCTTTGGAGCATCAAACGGCCTCCAAATGGAACGAAATTTGATAGGCGGTCTACCGGTGGTGTACCAAGGCCACTTGGCAAACCTCGGCCCATTCCGAGAGCGTTTAACTCCCGGTCATGAAAATATACAAGAGGGGTGCGCCAGTGCATGTGGCAGTGTCGGATTGGGAAACGTACAACGGGGAAAACACTCAGATGCATGAGACGAACACGAATGCAAATGTGATACACACGACGACATGATATGAAAAGCATGACATGAACAAAAGCAAAATGAAGAAAAAAACCAACCACGAAGGGAATCTCATAACTTAAAGCCAAAAATGGCAAGGGTCAGAGTTACAAATATGGCAAGTTACATCCAGGGTGTTACAATAACACAAGACCGTGTTCACTTCCCGAACTCCGCCGAAAAGAGACCATCATGGCTACACACGTGGTTGATGCATTTTAATTAAGTCAAGTATCAAGTTCTCTACAATCAGACATTAACAAATTTCCATCTGCCACATAACCACGGGCACGGCTCTCTAAATTTTATACCCAGCAGGGGTGTCCCAACTTAGCCCATCACAAGCTCTCATGGTCAACGAAGGATATTCGTTCTCCCGGAAAGACCCGATCAGTCTCGGAATCCCGGTTACAAGACATTTCGACAATGTTAAAACAAGACCAACAAAGCCGCCCGATGTGCCAACAATCCCGATAGGAGTCGCACGTATCTCGTTCTCAGGGCACATCGAATGAACACTACATACGACAACCGAAGATACCCCAAGTTACCTAGGGCGGCACCACAAGTGGCTCTATTTTGGACCAACACTCAGAGGAGCACTGGCCCG